>NC_134894.1:57572904-57580404 GCF_041734735.1 Babylonia areolata
AGGGGCGAAACAGAAGAACGAATCCTTCTCTTTGTTTCCTCCTCGTTCAGCCAGCCCGTTCTCTGCGCAGTGTATGCAAAATTCATCGTTTCCCGCTTGTTGGAAGCGACCCTGAGTCTTGTTTGCGTTTCGCTGTGGATGTCAGCTTTGAGGAAAGGGTTGTCTGTTGTGCAATGGAGCTTGACGGGTCGGGCGACGATGCGGGCCGACACGGTCTGTGGATCTTTCCCCCTCCTCCTCCTCCTCCTGGCCTCCCTCTCTCTCCGGCACCAGCTGAAACAGAACAATCGACCCGTCACACACTGCTGATCTGCAGCCCCTGCAGGCACAACAACCGTGTCCATTGTTCTAGGAAGCCGTGTCTTACAGCCATATTTGTGCTGCTGCTGCTGCTGCTGCTGTTGCTTGAGGGTGGGCAGGGGAGCAGAGGGGTGAGGGGTAGGTGGGGGAGCAGGATTAGAAGCAAGCCATTGATTTTATTTCACCGTGCTCGGATTGGATTTATCCCATGTCTTTGATTTATGTTTGGTTACGCTCGTGTTGGGAGTGTTTTTTGAAAACAGTGTCGCTTCCGGTTTCTGGGAGAGGGAGGAAGCGAGTAGAGGACGGGAGGGAAGAAGGGAGAGAGAGAGAGAGAGAGAGAGAGAGAGAGAGGGATGGGTGGTAGTGGTGATGGTGGGTAAAATCGTTACAAGGGTTTAACTATAGACATGCAAAGGGAACAAGAGCTCAGGAGTATTTTTACATGTCGTCATCGTCCATGAAAGGAAAAAAAAAGTGAAGTCTAAATAAAACAGGAGAGAAAGAGGGGGAGGCGGGAGACAGAGACAGAGAGATAAATGGAGG
This sequence comes from Babylonia areolata, assembly GCF_041734735.1. NCBI lineage: Eukaryota > Metazoa > Mollusca > Gastropoda > Neogastropoda > Buccinidae > Babylonia > Babylonia areolata. The sequence continues at coordinate 57,573,751 of NC_134894.1, forward strand.
CGTAGACAAGAGAGACGGACAAACAGGGAAACAGAGAAACAGAGAATAAGAAAGAGATAATTGCGCTACTGTATGACGGTCAGTCGTGTCCGACTATGACCATCAGAACAGCAGATGAGGCTAACTGCTGTCCCGACAATCTGAGCTGAATAAAACAGAAGAGAGAGAGAGAGAGAGAGAGAGAGAGAGAGAGAGAGAGAGAGAGAGAGAGACTGAGACACACACAGAGAGGAGACAGACAGAGAGAGAAACAGAAAGCAGAGAGAATAAGAAAGAGAGAATCACGCTACTGTATGATGGTTAGTAGTGTCCGACTATAACCATCAGAACATCAGAGGCGGCAACTGCTGTCCGGACTGTCTGGGCTAGAATTTGATTATAGTGGAGAGTGTCTTGCCCAAGTTACATCCCCACTCTCTCGGCCAAGAGGGTTTTAGGACAGTCAGCGTTGGGATGGTTCCCAAAGGCCAACTAGCCTACAAGGCTGCAGCACTACGAGCCAGTGCAATATTGCCTCCTAGTCTGAGAATCTCAGTCCTTCACAAAAGCCCATACCTAGGAGTCCAACCCATACCTTAGAGTCCAGCTTTCAGCTGACCTGAAGTGGACTACCCACATCACCAACATTTGCAAGAAAGCTGGATCGATGGTGGGCTTCCTACGCCCAAACCTTCGGAACTGCCCACAGGAATGTAGGCGCCTAGCATACATCTCCCTCGTCCGATCCAGACTTGAATACGCTGCAGTGGTATGGGATCCCTTCTACAGACAGGATGCTGACAAACTGGAACGGATCCAACGACAGGCTGCCCGGTTCATCACGCGGGACTACAAGTCTAGGAACCCGGGCTGCGTCACGAAGATGCTGGAAGACCTCAATCTCACCCCACTAGAAGAGCACCGCAGACAACAGCGTGTTGACCTACTACATAAGATTGCTGAAGGACGAATCCCAGCTCTACGACCGTGAGAGTTCCTCAAACCAGTCAACGCAGGCCGCCGGAGGATCCGCCCAACGAGGAACACAGGCTTCAGCAGTAGCAACATCATCGAGCGACAAGTTGTGAACAACACCACAGGCTTCAGTATTCCACACAGCAACACAGAAAACAGCACAGGAACTCCCCTTTTGTTAGAACAGTAGCAGAGTGGAATCAGCTGTCAGATGAAGCCGTCATAGCAGGCCCCGCCAGCGCAGCACCATCAGCGCACGGTGGATCACCATCAAGGCCTGCCCCAACCACTCATTAAATCTACATATGTTTTTAGCCATCCCTTTCCTGGACTGTTAGCAAAGGCTGGCGGGACTACCTCTTCTTCACCATCAAGGGATAGTCTTTGTACAAAATTATTTTAATTTTGTGTGACTCTCAAGCGCGCCCCCAGTTCTCCGTTGCGACGATAGCCAATATTGGCTCACGCAACGTACAGATCCAGATCCAGATCCAGAAGGCTAAGCTGTAAACGAATCCTCAATGCGGCAGTGAACCAGTTGATCATACAGTTCTTACTTTGCTGTAGGCCCAACTGTTAGCTTATGTCAGTCTCTTATATAAGCTAAGCGTTTGGTCATTACTGTAAACAATCGGATTCAAATAAATTGGACACGACGCATAGGTCCACACAGCCATTGATATCCGCGCCTTTTGAAATAGAAATGTGACGGTGTATAACTTCAGAATTGGAACCATGCCCGAACACACAGGGCTTGGATCGATATGAGGTCATTTCTTACCCCCAAAACCCCTCTGCCCCTCCACACACAAACACACATTCCCCTTCCTAACCCCGCAAACAGCCACCCTCCATAAAATCACATGCAGAGACAAAAATTGGACTGTCGATCATCGCTTAAAATCTCCGTGGCGTCACCTCTGTTGGGGGTGCTCATAATCACCACAGGACTGCAGCCTCCGTGTCTCGTCACTGTCACCAACCGCACTAGGGGTACAGCAGGCTGTGAGTGAAATCTGGACAGGACTCTGAATCCACGAAAGCTATTCTAAAAATTGCTGCTGTGAATAAAATCTTAACAGGCCTCTGAATCCAAGAAAGCTATTCCAAAAATTGCTGCTGTGAATAAAATCTGGACAGGACTCTGAATGCACGAAAGCTATTCTAAAAATTGCTGCTGTGAGTGAAATCTGGACAGGCCTCTGAATCCACGAAAGCTATTCGAAAAATTGCTGCCGTAAATAAAATCTGGACAGGCCTCTGAATCCACGAAAGCTATTCCAAAAATTGCTGCTGTGAATAAAATCTTAACAGGCCTCTGAATCCAAGAAAGCTATTCCAAAAATTGCTGCTGTGAATAAAATCTGGACAGGACTCTGAATGCACGAAAGCTATTCTAAAAATTGCTGCTGTGAATGAAATCTGGACAGGCCTCTGAATCCACGAAAGCTATTCTAAAAATTGCTGCTGTGAATAAAATCTGGACAGGACTCTGAATCCACGAAAGCTATTCTAAAAAATTGCTGCTGTGAATAAAATCTGGACAGGACTCTTAATGCACGAAAGCTATTCTAAAAATTGCTGCTGTGAATAAAATCTGGACAGGCCTCTGAATCCACGAAAGCTATTCTAAAAATTGCTGCTGTGAATAAAATCTGGACAGGACTCTGAATCCACGAAAGCTATTCTAAAAATTGCTGCTGTGAATAAAATCTAGACAGGACCATGAATCCACGATAGCTATTCTAAAAATTGCTGCCGTGAATAAAATCTAGACAGGACCATGAATCCTTGATAGCTATTCTAAAAATGCTGAATGTTTCCCCCTTCCACACTCACCCAAACCACCCTACTATCTCCCGCTACTTCTCTCTCTCTCTCTCTCTTTTTTTTTTTTTTTTGTACCCGGACTTTCTGGGGTCCACCACCGTTTTATTTTGTATATAAATCACACAATGTCAAAGTAATCAATAGCGTTTATGGAATAAATACAACTTTTCATTCACTGATTTTGGGCTTGTTACCATAATATGGAAGGAAAATATACAAGTCATACAATTAAGTGTACCAAACTTGGAATCAATGTTTTTCTTTGTTTTGTTTTTACCTTCATTCATACACAATTCTATGTCTGTCTGTTTCTTCATATATGGACAATCACGTTGCAAAACTTAAGTGTTGGAAGATTGTTTGGTTTGTTTGGGAGGTGGGGGAGGGGTTGAGGGTGTGTGTGTGTGTGGGGGGGGGGGTCATGCTCTGGTGTGCTTTCTGTGTGCATATTTGTCTCTTTCTCACTTCTCATTCGATCATTTGACGTTATTTGTAGATAGAGGTGTTTTTTTTTCACTTCTTCTCTCGTCCTCGAAACTAAGGAACTTTCTCCATGTCTCGCCCCACATGAGGAAGAGTGGCTGAATGGTTAAGACGCTTATCTGCCAATACAGTCTTCGTGAGGGCCTGGGTTCGATTCCCGCTTTCTCCCTTTCTCCCAAGCCTGACGGGGAAAATAAAACTGAGCGTCTAGTCATTCGGATGAGACGATAAACCGAGGTCCAGTGTGCCGTATGCACTTGGCGCACTAAAAAAAAAAGAAAAGAAAAAAAAGAACCCATGACAAAAACTGTGGTTGGCACACAAATATACCTTTAAATGCATGCAAAAGGCTTGACTAAGCGCGTTGGCAAATGCTGTCGGTCAGGCATGGGCGAGCCTATATGGATTTTTTCGAACGCACTGACGCCTCCTTGAGAAACTGAAAACTGAAACTGAAACTGAAACTCGTTCCTCTTCTTGTCATATTCCCTTTGATTTAAGCTGTACAATACAAATGTAAAAAAACGTGATTTCATACTGTTTTAACTCTTTCACCGCCAAACTCGCATTTATGCAGCAGCTACGTAGATGACCCATGTCACTGAAGGGTGACCAGATCATGGGACTGTTATCCATGAATCTACTGCTCTTTAAGTCCGGTGGTAGGATAGGCCATATTTTCTACACATCACATGGGGTGGGGGGTGGGGGGGGGGGGGGGGGGGGGGGATCCCCAGCTATTCTTAGACATCATATTTTCTGTCTTTATAGCACAAGGGAAAGGGAATTTTGCACTCTAAATTGACTGGCGGTAAAAGGGTTAAAGATAAAGTGCACATTGTTTTATGACACTTTTTTTTTGTTTTCTTCTTTCGCCTTGTTCCTAATTGCCTTCTCCCACTCCAAGCCCGTCTTTGTATTCTTATTGGATTTTCTTTCATTACCGTTTTCGTTGCTCGTTTAAAAGCTGAACTCGGTGGGAGCTTACTGTAAAATAAACATCTAATGCGTCGTGCTGTGTCTCTGGGGTAAACCATTGTACCGGCGACCATGCCTTGGAATTTACAGGACACTTCAACCGGGGTTCCTACACTTTGTTTTGTGCTCTGGGGAATAACCGCCCCCATTTTCATTCGAATATACAGAAATGTCGATCTCTAATTAATACTAACAATCATCATTATGATAGGAATGATAATAATCCAAATAATAATAATAATAGCATTTATTCTCAGTCTAATATCATCACCTTAGATGAACAGACTATAAATAAATAAACGAACGTTTAAAAGCTGTAAGGACAGGGTGACAAAACACTCATTCCTTATCTAATTTGAAAATGTTAAAAAAGAAAAGAAGTGAAAAGGAAAATCCACACCGTATATACATATTCGCGTATCCCAGAAAAAAAATTGTTCGTTTTGTTTTCTTTCGTGTGTGTGTGTGTGTGTGTGTGTGTGTGTGTGTGTGTGTGTGTGTGTGTGCATTCCCGCGCGCATGTTTTCCTGTCAAACTTTGATGAAAAGCATGGTCTGTATGCGCACGCACGCACGCACGCACGCACACACAAACACACACACACACAAACCGTTTAGCAAAACAGTTCATTGGATCAAAACATGCATGTGAGTCTTAGTGGTGTGTGTGTGTGTGTGTGTGTGTGTGTGTGTGTGTGTGTGTGTGTCTGTGCGTGCGTGCGTGCGTGTGAGTGTGTGTGTGTGGGTGGTGGTGGTGGTGTATGCACGCAGCACACGCCAAACAGCAAATGCACACAGCAGCTAGAAAAAACAAAACAAAAACACCGATACGATGACCATTTTCTGATACGCAATAGGACACAGAAGGGTTGCACACTGAGGAAAAACCAACTTTTATATCAAATGCACAGCAAAAGCGAAATGTGGATGATTGGGAATGGGGGGGCAATTCCTATCATTCCTGTTAATTCACAGTCCGAACGACTGCACAAAGAAATCACGCAAAAGAACACCCCCACACCACAATCCCCAAACAAAAACAACGATAATGAATAACAGCAACGACTAGAAAGAAGAAGAAAAAAAAAAAAGAAGAAGAAAAAAACAAAAACAACAACAACCCCCCTCCCTACCCCCCAAAACAACAACAACAACAACAACAGTTTCAGTTTCACTTTCTCAAGGAGGCGTCACTGCGTTCGGACAAATCCATACACGCTACACCACATCTGTTGAGCAGATGCCTGACCAGCAGCATAACCCAACGCGCTTAGTCAGGCCTTGAGTGCATGCTTACATATTTGTGTACCTATGAAGTGGATTTCATTTTACGTAATTTCGCCAGAGGACAACACTCTCGTTGCCATGGGTTCTTTTTCAGTGCGCCAAGTGCGTGCTGCACACGGGACCTCGGTTTATCGTCTCATCCGAAAGACTAGACGCTCAGTTTGATTTTCCAGTCAAACTTAGGAGAAAGGGCGAGAGCGGGATTCGAACCCACACCCTCACGGACTCTCTGTATTGGCAGCTGAGCGTCTTAACCATTCTGCCACCTTCCTCAACAACAACAAAACAAACAAACAAACAACAACAACAACACGACGCATGAAACCACGAAATCCCTGTCAGAGAGAGGGAAGGAGAAAGAGAGAGAGAGAGAGAGAGAGAGAGAGAGAGAAGCGATGGGGGCGAACGAAGAGAAAGAAAGAGAGAGAGAGAGAGAGAGAGGGACAGACAGACAGACAGACAGACAGAGAACGGTGGTTCCAGCAGCAATACATGAATAATGAAAACGCTAAACAGGCAACGTTCTCTTCCGCCAGTCGTGTCCAAGAAAGTCACTCGCTTCGTTTCTTCATAACTTTGTTAACTCCGGACGACGGAACGCTATAGCGGTCGTGAAGTAAGGCACGGTTCCGGACGACGGAACGCTATAGCGGTCGTGAAGTAAGGCACGGTTCCGGACGACGGAACGCTTTTGCGTTTCCAACATTTACAAATTTTCCCATGCTTTCCTTTTGAGGGAGCATGTCAAACGGACCTTCACCGGCCATCCCGAATGTGTCAAGGGTCAAATGGAAAGTTTCATCGTGAGTTTCCGTGAGAACATACTCTCTGGCAAGCGACTCAGTTCGGTACCCCACATGACAAGCTAATCTGCATACGTATCAACAATGGCGTCCCAGGCGAGTTCGAGTGGAAATGTTTCGGAACAAAGCAGATCACGACGGCGGCGTTTTACTGCTGCTGAAGTGATTAAAATGCTTCAAACTGAAGGTTCTGACATTGACGATGATGATGGAGACGGTGATGAAAGTATTTACAGTGAAGAAAGTGACCAGCAAGAAGATACTGACAGTGACTCAGCTTCAGAGGTCAGTGCAGATGGTGAGGGAGGTGGACGAACACA
>NC_134894.1:57590404-57605404 GCF_041734735.1 Babylonia areolata
GTAAACTCTGGCCCAGGCCAGTTCTTACCGGGGTAAGATCTGGCCTGGGTAAGATCTGACCCGTTACACCGGGTTAGTCTGTCGCAGTCCCAGCGTCAGCAGTCCTCAGGGAACCGTCGATGTTAGGTCGCCAGGAGGCCACACTCCATGGGAGACCCTGCGCTACTGATGAGAAACTTGTGTCGTGTTCAGTTCAGTAGTGCCTGTTCTTATTTAACACACTTAGACATCAGACGCCACCTACTGACGACAGTAATGGCCAGGTTGAGTGAGCGTCCCTCCAACAGTGGATACCAGTACCAAGCCCCTCCAACTACAGTCTTCCATGAAGCTACCGACACTCAAGACCTTGACAGGACTCTGCCCAAGCATGGAAGTGGAGGGGGCTCGAAACTGAGGTCATCATGAAAGCGGGGCGTGAAAGGCTACACAATTTGGGACTGTTTTATGTTATATAAAAAAACACCTTTGTTTTAGTCAATGTAAGGACATATAGTTAGCAACCACATTTAACTACCTGTTTTACAATATTTTAACAAGAAAAAGTGCATATAGGGGTGAATGTGTGGGTAGGGTGGGATGTATGCGAGTATATGTATATATATATGTGGGAAAAGATGAGAAAAAAAATTGGATAATCGATGCATTCACATACAAGTGGGACTCAATTTCTCTGTAATGAAATACGGAATGCGGATATACATTTTTGAACTGATGAGGAGAGAGGATGATGATGATGACGATGTTGCTATGGAGGTCCATTTTATTAAAAAAAAATTTTTTTTTTCGCTGTCCCATCATCTGCACCGTTTCAGTGGCATTACTCCCACGCCGCTCATTTAGATTCCCCCATACACGGCCACACCCGGGTTCGTCCGTCACAGTTACAGTGTCGGCAGTCCGCAGGGAACAATCGATGTTCGGTCGCCAGGAGGCCACACACCAGAGGAGACCCTGCACTGCTGCTGAGTCACTTCGGTGGTGTTCAGTGGTGCCTTTTCTGATTCAACATACTTAGGACACCACCTACTAAGCCCCCTACTAATGACAATAATGGCTTAGTCGCGTAGCCAGACTGAGTGAGCGTCCCTCCCACCACGTCCCTCAAACAACAGCCCCCATGAATCTGCCAACAGTGAAGACACTGACAGGACTCACCCCAAGCACAGAAGTGGAGGGGTATCGAAACTGAGGTCACCATGAGAGCAGGGCATGAAAGACCACAGACTTTGAGACTGTTTTGTTTATATTGATGATGATGAAGGAGGAGGAGGATGACGATGTTGCTATGGAGGTCCATTTTGGTTTGGGACTGCGTGACAAGGCTGTACTCTACGCTTCCTGTCATAATGATATCCCGGCGTAAACTAGGCCTGAGAGATACAGACACTTGCAGTGTTGGTCAGGTAATTAGAGCAACACACCCAAATACGCATCCTTGAAGTGGATGACACTCGACTGTGTGGTTCCAGTCTCCCCATTTAAGCCCACAGCACACTCAACTCTGGGTAGGAGCCGGCCACGGGCCGAAAAATCCACCTCCGCTGGGATTCGAACCCGCGTCCTCCCAGCCGTCAGTCCGCGACGCTAACCACTTCGCTACGGCGGCTGGTATATGGAGGTCCATTTTAGGTTTGGAACTACGTGACAAGGCTGCAGTCAACGATTTCTTTCATGATAATATCCCGTTGTAAAGCAGGCACGAGAGAGACAGACACCTGCAGCGCTGGACAGGAAATTTGAGCAACACATCCAAAAAACGCACCCGTCAAGCACACTTAACTCTGTGAAAGAGCAGGCCCAAGGACTTATAAATAGAACCCTCATCCTCCCAGCCGTCAGCCCGCGACATTAACCACTTCGCCATGGTTTTGAATGGACGCGACTACAACGCTGTGAACTGTCTTTCAATGTGATGATGCCTTCAGAGTCATTTGACTTATAAGTGCGCAAAAGTATACAAAATGTCTGATAGTGGAGGGTAGTCTGCTAAATACTTTTAACAGTTTGTGTCCATAGAATTATAGTCGATTTTGTTTTATGTAACAGAAACCTTCGTTGACTATAGCGCTGCGGTAGGTCATCCATCACAAAACGATAATGAACTGGAACTGTGTGACACTTTGTACTCTGATCACATAGGAGCCTGTTTAATTCAGTTCCCCTTCCGTTTCCATGCCTGTGGCCGGTTTCAGTGTCATCAGTTTCTTGTTGTTGTGAGGACCTATTAGGATCTACACCCGAGGGAGAAAGGCGTAGCACTGGAGGACATATTCAGTCTGGCTTCACGATCGAGCAATTATTGTCATCGGGAGGGAGCTGAGTGGGTGTTGTCAACAGTACTTTGAATCAGTACAGGGACTGTTGAACACGATACCAAAGTGAGCAGACGCCTGAGCGGGTCCATCTCTGGCTGATGACGTCAAAGCGATATTGTGAATCGCTCCTTGGGGAATCCTGGCCCGTCAAATGCTAAGGACAAGCGATAATCACAAAGCCAGACATTCACTTTCAATCATAATCCGTACCTTTCTGAATCTTCCAAACTTGCTGTGTTGCTTGGACTGGTATGGTGGCGATGAGGAGTCTTTAATTTGTCTGTTTAGGCGGTCGGATCTTCTGTATGCTTACAATGATGAAATCCACAGATTTTGTCCCATGTCACAAAGTGCCAGCTGTATGACAATTTCCCCCCCGTGGCCAGACATAGACTTGGATGAAGTGAGAGGGACAGCACTACAGGATATAATCATGCAACGAGGGTGAAGGATCCAGTCTCACACAGAAAGTTCATCGGTGTGGGAAATGTCGAGACAGTTTTCAGTTTCAGTTTCAGTTTCAGTAGCTTCAAGGAGGCGTCGCTGCGTTCGGACAAATCCATATACGCTACACCACATCTGCCAAGCAGATGCCTGACCAGCAGCGTAACCCAACGCGCTTAGTCAGGCCTTGAGAGAGAGAGAGAGAGAGAGAGAGAGAGAGAGAGAGAGAGAGAGAAATATGTATATATATATAATTATATATATATATATATATATATATAGAGAGAGAGAGAGAGAGAGAGAGAGAGAGAGAGAGAGAGACGAACGAACGATCTATTCAATATAAGGCCGTTGCCCCATTTGAAGGGGTTAGACAAAAGTAAAGAAGATTTTCTACCTTATATAGTGTTATGAATATTGTCAACATACAAACAACATACGGACACAAAAGTATTGCATGAACAAGTAAATACTCATGCCCCAAGAGAAAAACAACAACAAAAACGAACAAGCAACAAAAAGCAATCGTCATTGCCTTACTCTCTGACGTCGAACAATTCTGTTGCGTTCTCACGCCTCTTCAAAGCTTTGTATATATAGAGAGATAAATTTATCATTATATTTTCATTTCAGGAGAGAGAGAGAGAGAGAGAGAGAGAGAGAGAGAGAGAGAGAGAGATGGAATAAATAAATACGTGATTCCTTCAATGACAGTCAATTGCTCTTTGGGTTGCCAGCCCAATAATGGCACAAGGACCTTGTCTTAAAACCACACGAAAACTGTCTGTAACAGTAATGGCAGGGAGAGAGATTTACGAGGTCAATAACGGCTTAAAATCGTCTTGGAGTCCTCCTCGAATCATTCTCCATCCCCCCCCTTAACCCCCCCGGAGCAATTTCCACACCTTAAGGGCTGTCTATCCAATCCAATCTTTTTCAATTATGAAAATAAAAGTCATTTCCGATTATGTTTGAGTGAGATATTGAAATTATGCGGAAGGGAACGAGAGGAGAGCTTCTCCATCCTGTGTGTGTGTGTGTGTGTGTGTGTGTGTGTGTGTGTGTGTGTGTGTGTGTGAGTGTTGTGTGTGGTTGCTGTGTGTGTGTGTGTGTGTGTGTGTGTGTGTGTGTGTGTGTGTGAGTGTTGTGTGTGGTTGCTCTCTGTGTGTGTGTGTGTGTTGTGTTTGGTTGCTCTCTCTGTGTGTGTGTGTGTGTGTGTGTGTGTGTGTGTGTGTGTGTGTGTGAGTGTTGTGTGTGGTTGCTCTGTGTGTGTGTGTGTGTGTGTGTGTGTGTTGTGTGTGGTTGCTGTGTGTGTGTGTGTGTGTGTGTGTGTGTGTGTGTGTTGTGTGTGTGTGTGTGTGTTTTGTGAGCGTGTGCTTGTATGATTAAGCGCGGTATCTGCAAATTGCCAAAATAATCTATGGAAAAGATTAAGCGCTCCAGCCCTTTCTCTCTCTCACTGACTCTATTCCGTGTGTGTGTGTGCGCGCGCGCGTGTGTGTGTGTGTGTGTGTGTGTGTGTGTGTGTGTGTGTATGCTCGCGCGCGTGCGTGCGTATACTTAAGTGCACCCGGGTGTAGGGTAGTGTAAATCTAATGCTCTCTTGTTAGTTTGTAACTATGCTGATTCTGGATCATTGTACATATTTTCTGTAGAATAGGAACTGGAAAACTATGCGATATTGGAATCATATGTGTGTGTGTGTGTGTGTGTGTGTGTGTGTGTGTGTGTGTGTGTGTGTGTGTGTGTGTGTGTGTTTATCTTCAGTTTAACGTCTATTCACTATAAGTGTTTTTAGACGGAAAGGAGTAAAGTAGTGGATAAAGGAAAGGGAATGCATGTGAATATTAGTGTAAAAAAGTGTTCATGTTATGTATCAGAGAAAAAGTATATTATAAGAAAAGGTCTAAAGAGATTGTGGTGTGTATTGAATGAGGTGTCATGGGAAGGAGAATATGTATATGCATATCAACAAGTATTAACCTACAACAATGTAAATATAAATAACAACATTAATTATAATACATCAAAGAAGGATACCAACTGAAAACATTCTAAGCAATGAATACTCATTCAAAAAGTTTTCAGTGGCTAATGAAATATTGGAAGAAAAGTCATCAACCACATCTTTTGGAATTAACTGTCTTATGCTCGGACAATGAATGAGTAGATGACTTACATTTATTTGCTTACCGCATATATAGTTTATATTTTTCGAAAATTTTGTACGAAAGGCATTGACACAAATTCTATACACTAGACTTGTAATTTGTCTTGATTGTGCTGCTGGTGTCAAATTTAGAAAATGTTTGGGCTTAGCTGCATTCTTTGTGTTTACACAACATTGGTAATATTGATTATTTGAATCGATAAGTAATTTCTTAAATCGATTTCTAGATACATTTTCTATACAACTAATGCATTCATGTAGATCTAACTGGATGTCAAGTTGTATTATGCCTTCGACATTATGTGCTGCTCTTCTAGCTGCTTGTGTGTGTGTGTGTGTGTGTGTGTGTGTGTGTGTGTGTGTGTGTGTGTATACATATGGGTGTGTGTGCTTGTATGTGCGTGCGTGCGTGTTGCGTTGACTAAACATGGTCATTGTAAAAGCGTAAAAGTTCTTTGATTTCCTGCTTTGGTTGCAGTACGAAGAGTGACTGGTGCAGTTTCGTCCAGTTTCTAACTGTTTTTAATGTGCTCTCAATCATTTAAGATGGTACCTGCCCGGTTCATCCTATACCATTCGATTGGCTGTGTTTGGAGATACACTTACGTCATGTTCATATGCAGACAAGTGATACGTTTCAGTTACATAAATATGCAAAAAAGATCTAGATTTCTGTGGTATATTACAGTGGTTTGTTACATATCTGCGTCAAAGTGTTGATGGAAAGGATAGACACATTATTATTACCCAGACAAGACATCATTTTTATGATCTACATTACCGTTTCTTTTCCTCTTTCGAGCGCTTTTAAAACAACAACAACAACAACTTACAGCTGTGTACCAATTTCGATCACTTTTATCAAGTAAAACGATTGGTAAGACCTAACAAAATACCCACACTTCCAAGAAATAACGATCTTAAGTCCGAGAGGTGAAAAAACATTCAGTGTGACAAGAGTCAGAGACACGGACACAGACAGACATAGACAAACAGAGAGATATAATGATGAACAGAGAAAATTACTGAGAGAGAGAGAGAGAGAGAGAGAGAGAGAGAGAGAGAGAGAGAGAGAGAGAGAGAACGAACGAACGAACGAACGAACGAAAATGTTTTAATGAACTTTGGCCATGGACCACAATTCAAAACCAGGGGAGTGGGGGTGGGCATGGGAAGGGGTATTATAACACTTGAATAGATGACACAATATCATAATGTTAATATACTTGACATTAATTCTACTTAATTATATCAGAGGAAATGATTTCTCCTTTTGATCGCATGGAAAATAAATTTTGATACATGGCAGTTTCTCTGCTTGTTGTTTGGTTGTTTGATTGAAGAAGTGAACTAAGAGACATGTTTAAACAGTCTTGAAGAAATTTTGTCCGTAAACCAATATATACAGAACAACCAAACAACAAATGGTATTCATCTTCTAGTTCACCTTGGCAAAAAGGACAATGCTTTAAACCATCATTTTCAGTGTACCTATTAACATTATTATTTAAAGGAGAGAGAGAGAGAGAGAGAGAGAGAGAGATACGGATACGGATAATTTATTCATGTATAGGCCATTGCCCCTCATGAAGGGGTACATATACATGATCATGTAAGAAAAAAAAAGAAAAAAGAAAAAGAAAAAAAAGAGCAGTCATATCATCAAGAACAAACTTCAATATTCTAAGACATCAGAGTTGGTCGCAGTCTAAATGCTTTAAACAATTAAATTGACAAATTGCGAATGGTCTGTTCATGCTGAGAAGCCATGAGTAATGCTAATCTGTGCTGACTGGGAAATTTACAGATGATATATACCTTGTTCTTAAGTCATGCAGGACAGGACAAGTTAGGACGAAATGTACTTCATTTTCTTCCTCCTTGTTGCAAAGTTTACACCTTAGATCAGTTGCATTATGTATTCTATATCGGTAATAATGTACTGCAATATCAGAGAGGGAGAGAGAGAGAGAGAGAGAGGCAGAGAGAGAGAGAGAGAGAGAGAGAGAGAGAGAGAGAGAGAGAGAGATGCAATAAACATAGGTGATCCATTCAATCTCTTCAATGATGGTCTGTTGCTCTTTCGGTCTGCTGTTCCAGAATACGAAAGGGTCTGTCTTTCGACAGGGAGGAAAATCGACAAAGGATATAAGCCCTGGTGTGCGTGCGTGCGCGCGCGCGCGCGCGCGTGTGTGTGTGTATGTGCCTGTGTGTGTGCATGTGTGCCTGTGTGCGCGCGCGTTCGTGTATGTGTGTGTGTGTGTGTGTGTGTGTGTGTGTGTGTGTGTGTGTGTGTGTGTGTGTGTGTGTGCGCGCGCGTTCGTGTGTGTGTGTGTGTGTGTGTGTGTGTGTGTGTGTGTGTGTGTGTGTGTGTGTGTGTGTGTGTGTGTGTGTGTGTGTGTGTGTGTGAGTGCGTGCGTGCTTCAGCGGATGCACAAATTCATGTATTCTAATTTGTGCAAATGTTTTCTCGCGAGTGATAAAAGTTTGTTCTGATTTCATTCTTGCATGTTGTGTTGACTAGAATCGGAAATTCAAGATGGAGAAACTCTCTTAGCACGCGTGTATGCACAATTTGCGTGTATTTGTGCATGCATGCATACATGCATGTGTGTGTGTGTGTATGCGTGCGTGCGTGCGTGTGTGTGTGTGTGTGTGTGTATGTGTGTGTGTGTTTGTGAGAGTGTGTGTGTATGTGTGTGTGTAAGGAGAATTGAAGGGCGGAGAAAAGGTGGGTGGGGGTGGGGTCTTTTAGTTAGTCTGGCTCCACGATCAAGCAGCTTACTGTCGTGAGTAGAGAGAGAGCTTAATGAGAGTTGTGGAAAAGTACTTTGAACGAAAACAGTCAGTGTTGAACACTCTGTCAAAGTGACTAGACAGCAGAGCCGGGGCGGGGGGGGGGGGGGGGTGGGGTGGTGGTGGTGGTGGTGGTGGTGAGGTACCATTGGTGAACGATGCCCTGCCCAAACTGACTGACAGCTCCTATGGCTGCTGCCGGTGGTTTGACAGAACAGAAGTCTGGCCATGGCAATACGCGGGTGTCAGGATGAGCATCACACACACACACACACACACACACACACACACACACACACAAGCGTGACAGGGCGAATGTTTAATCTGATCTCAAAACAAAAATACGCATAAAAATGACCACCTCAATCCAAACAAAACCAAAAAGATATTTCCAATCATCGTTGGACGATCTTAACCTAATAAACTAGTGGGCTATGTTGGTTGGTGTTGTTATGACTGGTACAGACAAGGTGTCTTCTTGTCCTTCGAGGTAGAGACAATGTCTCATCTTGTCCTGCGTTTAAAAATCGTTTGTTCAGACTCCCAGATCGTCAGCATGCTTGTCGGGATGAAACCCACTGTCTTGTTTTCCAGATCATGGCAGCAGCTCTACAGGAGAGACAGAGAGCTGTAGGACATACCTGTGGGTGAGAAGTCCACTTGAGAAGTCCACTTTCTCGTGGAGGGGTAGAGAGCTATAGGACACACCTGTGGGTGAGGTCCTTTTCTCGTGGAGGGACAGAGAGCTAGAGGACATACCTGTGGGTGAGAAGTCCACCTGAGAAGTCCACTTTCTCGTGGAGGGACAGAGAGCTAGAGGACATACCTGTGGGTGAGGTCCTTTTCTCGTGGAGGGACAGAGAGCTATAGGACATACCTGTGGGTGAGAAGTCCACCTGAGAAGTTCACTTTCTCGTGGAGGGGTAGAGAGCTAGAGGACATACCTGTGGGTGAGAAGTCCACCTGAGAAGTCCACTTTCTCATGGAGGGACAGAGAGCTGGAGGACATACCTGTGGGTGAGAAGACCACCTGAGAAGTCCACTTTCTCGTGAAGGGACAGAGAGGTAGAGGACATACCTGTGGGTGAGAAGACCACCTGAGAAGTCCACTTTCTCGTGGAGGGACAGAGAGCTAAAAGACATACCTGTGGGTGAGAAGACCACCTGAGAAGTCCACTTTCTCGTGAAGGGACAGAGAGGTAGAGGACACCTGTGGGTGAGAAGTCCACTTTCTCGTGGAGGGACAGAGAGCTGGAGGACATACCTGTGGGTGAGAAGTCCACCTGAGAAGTCCACTTTCTCGTGGAGGGACAGAGAGCTAAAAGACATACCTGTGGGTGAGAAGTCCACTTTCTCGTGGAGGGGTAGAAAGCTATAGGACATACCTGTGGGTGAGGTCCTTTTCTCGTGGAGGGACAGAGAGCTATAGGACATACCTGTGGGTGAGAAGTCCACTTTCTCGTGGAGGGGTAGAAAGCTATAGGACATACCTGTGGGTGAGGTCCTTTTCTCGTGGAGGGACAGAGAGCTATAGGACATACCTGTGGGTGAGAAGTCCACTTTCTCGTGGAGGGACAGAGAGGTAGAGGACATACCTGTGGGTGAGAAGTCCACTTTCTCGTGGAGGGACAGAGAGCTAGAGGACATACCTGTGGGTGAGAAGTCCACCTGAGAAGTCCACTTTCTCGTGGAGGGACAGAGAGCTAAAAGACATACCTGTGGGTGAGAAGTCCACTTTCTCGTGGAGGGGTAGAAAGCTATAGGACATACCTGTGGGTGAGGTCCTTTTCTCGTGGAGGGACAGAGAGCTATAGGACATACCTGTGGGTGAGAAGTCCACTTTCTCGTGGAGGGGTAGAGAGCTATAGGACATACCTGTGGGTGAGGTCCTTTTCTCGTGGAGGGACAGAGAGCTATAGGACATACCTGTGGGTGAGAAGTCCACTTTCTCGTGGAGGGGTAGAGAGCTGTAGGACACACCTGTGGGTGAGAAGTCCATCTGAGAAGTTCACTTTCTCGTGGAGGGGTAGAGAGCTATAGGACATACCTGTGGGTGAGAAGTCCACCTGAGAAGTCCACTTTCTCGTGGAGGGACAGAGAGCTATAGGACATACCTGTGGGTGAGAAGTCCACCTGAGAAGTCCACTTTCTCGTGGAGGGACAGAGAGCTAGAGGTCATACCTGTGGGTGAGAAGTCCACGTGAGAAGTTCAGTTTCTCGTGAACATTAGTCTGAGTGGAACATGTTTCAGTTTCTGTTTCTTAAGGAGGCGTTACTACGTTCGGACAAATCCATATACGCTACACCACATCTGCTAGACAGATGCCTGACCGGCAGCAACAACCCAACGCGTTTAGTCAAGGCCTTGAGTGCAAGCATACATGTTTTTTGTGTACATATCAGAGTGGATTTCTTCAACAGAACTTTTATGCTGAACACTTATGCTGTCATGGGTTCTGAGTGCGCCAAATGCCAGCTGCACACGACGGGACCTCGTTTTATCATCTCACCCGAATGACTAGACGCTCAGTGGAGAGAGGGCGAGACCGGGATTTGAAGCTAGAAAGGCTGGCAGATACTGTCACTTTCCTTCTCGTGTTGGGATAATGTCAAGAGCCCCAAGAGTCTTGGTGACCACTTCCAGTCTGACGAACGAAGATGATGATAAATGAGGTCAGCATTGCGGCTTGACTGGTGGTGTCTTGCAACTTGCCCTCCCTCTCCCACAAGCGATAGTGGGTCATGCTTTAGGGGTTTTTTCTTCTGAGTGAGTGAAGGAGCTGCCCCCATCTAGATGTCTATTTCGGACAGAGAAAGAGAGAGAGGAAGAGGGAGAGGGAGCGGGAGAGAGAGAGGGAGAGGGAGCGGGAGAGGGAGAGAGAGAGAGAGAGAGAGAGGGAAAGAGAGGATTGAGAGATAGAGGCAGACAGAGAGAGAGAGAGAGAGAGAGAGAGAGAATGGGACAGAAAGACAGAGAGAGAGAGAGACAGAGACAGAGACACAGAGAGACAGAGACACAGACAGAGACACAGAGAGAGAGAGAGAGAGAGAGAGAGAGAGAGAGAGAGAAGCAGGTAATAGACATTCGGTGATTCCTTCAATCACCTCAATGACGGTCAATTGCTCCTGGATGGAGGTGGGCAGTCCCAGAAACTGCGCAAAGGTCTGTCTTGAAACCGCGCACGAAAACTGTCCTCCATTACAGCGATGGCAAGGAGAGATGTTTACGAGGCCAATAGCGCGCGGCTTAAAATCTTCCACAAGTCCTTTGGGAAGTGTTTCCCCCTGGAGCAATATCTACACGTTAAAGAGGTCCCCTAACCAGCCCGACATCCCATCCGATCTTTTTCAATTATGAAAGTAGTAAAGTTAGCTCGGAGTGACATACTGAAACGAGATGGGAAAGGAGGGGCTTCCGTGTGTGTGTGTGTGTGTGTGTGTGTGTGTGTGTGTGTGTGTGTGTGTGTGTGTGTGTGTGTGTGTGTGTGTGTGTACGTGTGTGTGTGTGTGTGTGTGTGTGGGTACGTGTGTGTGTGTGTGTGTGTGTGTGTGTGTGTGTGTGTGTGCGTGCGTGAGAGAGAGAGAGAGAGAGAGGGAGAGAGAGGTTGGGTGGGGTGGCAATGACGATGTTTAACTGTACATTCATCAGTATGCGTATGCGTAGGCATTATGAAGCGTGACAAGTGTTATGAGGATGTCAAAAGGACGCACTGACTATGTCCTCTGGGAGAATAGGGAGAGGAAGGTGTTTGTTTGTTTTTTTTTTTTTTTTTTTTTTTTTTTTTTAAAATTAATCATTCATCCTCGATCCTAGATCAAGCAATTATTAAAGTCAGCATTGAAGTTTACGAGTGTTGTGGAACTAACTTGGTTAGAGAATCTTTTTGAACACTATAGCAGAAACTGAGTACCACTGGTGAGCCGCGTGATGGCGATATTGATATAGCTTTTATGAATTCTGGCCGTTGTCGCTTGGCAACAAGACTGGCAATGGCAGTGCACAAGTTAGTCGGAATGAGCAGTGAAGTAACAAATACACACAGAAAAAAAAAAATTTGACAGAACAAAGATCTCATGTCAAAATCTGTATGAAAGATACGACAATCTGAATAAAAAACAAACAAACATCCACTTTGAAACAAATTCAAATCCTATTTTGAAACCTATCTGATCGATCCTTAATTAATCAAAAAGCGGATGATGGATGGGTATAACATCGCTGTACCACTATTAATTTCAAGACCTCTCTCTCTCTCTCTCTCTCTCTCTCTCTCTCTCTCTATATATATATATATGTACACACACACACACACACACACACACACACACACACACACACACACACACACACACACACACACACACACACACCCACCACGTAGACACGGTAGTTACTAATATGGACCACAAACTATTTACTGAATGATATCCTGGGTGGCTCTCCTGAAATTTCGCAGCGGCTTTTCAGCTGGGGAACGCGGTGTCGATGATGTTTTTGGTTTTAATCGCATGGTGAAAAATACCATGTTCATTGAGGCGCGAGGTGCAGCTGGACACACAGCATATCTGCAACCTTCACGCACCACTGGGGATATACTCTGAAGTCTTCACTTGTGTGGGAGTGCAGAATAAAAGGAAAGCACAAGGTAGGATGGGAGGGGCGGGAAGGGAGGGGGGTGGGGGTGGGGGTGGGGGGCGGGGAGAGAGAGAGAGAGAGAGAGAGAGAGAGAGAGAGAGAGAGAGAGGGGGAGAGAGACACACTGACACTGACTCTGACATTATTTTATTGTCCGTTTAGCATTAAAGCCCTCTAGACAAGGGGGAATGACAATTGTTTTCATGAAATCAAAATACCATTCTAATGATATCACACACACACACACACACACACACACACACACACACACACACACACACACACACACACACACACACACACACACACACACACACACACCATTGTCGTCTATCGGATCATCTTGAAATCGGTAGTTGGTTAATGATCTTTTTTTCCCCTTATATTCATTGATTCTGCAATGAATTTTGCAACACTTTTAATTACAACTTCGCTGTTGCTGGATAGCAGATTTACAATATTGTTATCGCTTGGGCTGTCCTTAAGTATGCTTATTGCATTACAGTTTTTACGTTTGTCTTCATAGGCAGTGCACTGAAAAAAAAAAATGCGAATCATTTTCTTGATCATTTCCACATGATGGACAAATCAAATCGTTTGAAGAATTTTCGCTTAAGTACCATCGGCTCACAATTCTTCAGTCCGCTTACCCTCAACCTGAATCGCACGAAGTTATCCCTGTGCCACTTTATCAGTAAGAAATGATAAATATTCTTCTGCCTGAAGAGAGAGAGAGAGAGAGAGAGAGAGAGGGAGAGAGAGGGAGAGAGAGAGAGAGAGAGAGAGAGAGGGAGAGAGAGGGGGGAGAGAGAGAGAGAGAGGGGAGAGAGAGGGAGAGAGAGAGAGAGAGGGGGGGAGGGAGAGAGAGGAAGAGAGACAGATCGACAAAGAGAGAGAAAGAGAGAGAGAGAGAGAAACAGACAGATAGACAAAGAGAGAGAAAGACACACACACACACACACACACACACACACACAGAGTAAATCCCAAACAATAGGACCTTAATGCATTTGTAGCCAGACGAAACGGAACTAATCATTAGGATCTGTCTTCGATATTGATCTAAAATCTGCTGGGATTGCATTTGATTCTACCCAGGTTTTTTTTTTTTTTTTTTTTTTTAATTTGTCTGGTGCTCGAATGAATTTTGTTTTCTTCTTCTGTTGCACTGGTGGACTGCTGTTCTCATTATGGGATCTTTTATGTTGCGTGGCCAATTTTCTTTCTTTAATTTTTTTATTTTTATATATCTTATTTCATGTTTTTTTGGTTTTTTACGCCGCCACACTCCATTTTCAAGAGGGTGAATGCTGGTAATCCCCGAACACCAGACATATAGAATTGGGTCCCCTCTCACTAGCTACTGGTCCATGTTGTCTGGAACTCGATAACCTTCTTAATAACCAAGACGTGGCTGCCAAATATCAGAATTCCCCCCCCCCCCCCTTTTCTGTCTGTTTGGTTTTTGGATTGGTTAGGGCATTTAGCTTCGCTGGCTAATGTAGAGGCATGCCTGTTGACCTCTCGACAGAGCGAGACAGCTGTCTTCTTACTGGCGTCACTTGTGACATAGTGATTTCAAGTCTTCCTTCGGAAGGGGAGCTTTTGACTCACAGGGCGACGGGCGCGATAGCCGAGTGGTTAAAGCGTTGGACTTTCAGTCTGAGGGTCCCGGGTTCGAATCACGGTGACGGCGCCTGGTGGGTAAAGGGTGGAGATTTTTACGATCTCCCAGGTCAACATATGTGCAGACCTGCTAGTGCCTGAACCCCCTTCGTGTGTATATGCAAGCAGAAGATCAAATATGCACGTTAAAGATCCTGTAACCCATGTCAGCGTTCGGTGGGTTATGGAAACAAGAACATTCCCAGCATGCACACCCCCGAAAACGGAGTATGGCTGCCTACATGGCGGGGTAAAAACGGTCATACACGTAAAAGCCCACTCGTGTGCATACGAGTGAACGCAGAAGAAGAAGAAGACTCACAGGACACTTCTTGGTGTTGTTTAGATATCTGTTTAACTCACTCAGTACGGCCAGTCCTCTCTTCTCCTCTACACAGACCCCTCGGATGTCCAGTGGGTGTCTGAATGACCCAACCTTTAGCTTCCGTCGTCAGAATTGTGGTATTCTTTGTCAACATTCACCTTTTCAGTATAAGAGCCTTCCGCTTGCAATATTTTGATGGTGGTAATTGGGGTGAAACGCTGTTAACGTCGTTTCTTTAGCCGTTCGTATGGAGGGAGTTAAGGTCTTTCTGCCTCTGAGCATGTATGCCTATTGATTTGTGTCACCAAAAACAGTGTTTCTTTTTTTCTTAAAGAAAAAATTACTATAGTTTTTTTGTTGTTTAATACCCAGTTAATTTCAATCTTTCAAATCTCAAATCCACGAATGTTCTTGATTTGTAAGTGTTGCGATTTTTAATATTTTGCATCATCATGTATTTACGGGTGGGATGGTGATGATTATTCGGGTATTGATTTTAGAATCGAATGTATTTTTTTCAACTGTACTTTTTGTTTTTTCCTAATCAATCCTCTTTGGGTTATTATCTGTGTAACAGAACTCATCAGTCTGTCATTTTTGACTCACTTGTGTAAACAAAGTGAGTCTATGTAAGCGACACGTTAAA
>NC_134894.1:57610404-57642904 GCF_041734735.1 Babylonia areolata
GGGAGTGGAGCAAGGAAGAAAAAATAGTTTTACGTACATCAGATATCTCTACAGGTCTATGTATATCATCGTTTTCTGCGTCTTGCCCGGAACAGACAGGAACTTGCCATGACATGCATATTTTCATCAGTTCAAGTCTGTTTAAACCTCATTCCTCGGAAATTTCTTCAAAACGGAACAGAGTCTCTGTGGGCTTTTCCAAATACAATATACTGAGCAACACACTAGACGCCACGTTATAAAGTGTGCTTCTCTCTCTCTCTCTCTCTCTCTCTCTGTGTGTGTGTGTGTGTGTGTGTGTGTGTGTGTGTGTGTGCCGTGGAAGCTGTGATACGTAGCCTAGAAATGAGTGTGTGGAGGGGGGTAGAGGGGGTGCAGGGTAATGTGTGTGTGTGTGTGTGTGTGTGTGTGTGTGTGTGTGTGTGTGTGTGTGTTGGGGCTCATGTACGTTTATGTGTATTTGACTGTGCTTTCATATCTGTAAAACTGCATGTTTGGTGCATATCTGTTATGCATATGTGTCCGTATGTGTGAATGTATGTCTGCTTTTTTTTTTTTTTTAACATTTATTTGCTTATTTATCATCACTGTTGTCTTTTTTATTTATTCATTTTATTTATTTATTTTATTTTCATTATCATTGTTATTATTATTAATTTATTTATCTATTTATCTTTTAATTATATTATTTATTTATTTATTATTTTATTTTATTTTATTTTTTTTTCTCAAGGCCTGACAAAGCGCTTTGTGTTACGCTGCTGGTCAGGCATCTGCTTGGCAGATGTGGTGTAGCGTATATGGATTTGTCCGAACGCAGTGACGCCTCCTTGAGCTACTGAAACTGAAACTCCTCGGATGCACAAACCAGTATCGGTTGGTTCCTGGCATGAAAAATAAAAGGGAAAACATTTGTTGTAATTTCCTTCTGTTTCTGGCACATTCCGCTTTAACATGTAGTTGCTTTTTTTTTCCTTGGCTGCTGCAGGCATCTGCTTGGCAGATGTGGTGTAGCGTATATGGAATTGTCCGAACGCAGTGACGCCTCCTTGAGCTACTGAAACTGAAACTGCATGCATTGTGCCTTTCCTAACGATAATCATAGTTCTAGAATCAATTCCCAAAATTAATCACAATGACTGTAGGACTGTCTACCACCTCAGGTGTGTGTGTGTGTGTGTGTGTGTGTGTGTGTGTGTGTGTGTGTGTGTGTGTGTGTGTGTGTGTGAGAGAGAGAGAGAGAGAGAGAGAGAGAGAGCGTACGAACAAAGAACGAACGTCTTTAATGAAGGGAGTGGATATAGGCACGCACGTGCTTCTTACATCCAGCCTTCAGGGCAAAGAGAAAAAAATAATTAAAAGTAATAACAAAAAGAAGAAATAGATAGATAGATAGATAGATAGATAGAGAGAGAGAGAGAGAGAGAGAGAGAGAGAGAGAGAGAGAGAGAACGAACGAACGAACGAACGAACGAATGATGTAATCAATATAAGGCCATCTACCCCATTAGATGGAGTTAAACAAAAGTAAACAATATTGTATTCCTTACATAGTGTTGTGAATATTGTTTACATACAAACAACATACGAACACAGAAAGTATTGCGTGAGAGAGAGAGAGAGAGAGAGAGAGAGAGAGAGAGAGAGAGAGACACACACACACACACACACACAGACAGAGACAGAGAGTCAGACGGAGGGCAAGGACAAGTCAACAGTAGAGTCTATTCTCTCTCTCCCAGCTTCCAACAGCCTCAGCACAAAAACAACAAAGAGAGAAAAAAAAAGAAAAAAAAGAAAAAGACCCATACCAACTACGGTTGTGGCACCCAGTCTCAATAAGCAGGTCAGTGCTTTTACTCATTATGACCAGTGCCGGCATCCTCACAAAACACCAGTCTTTTTTTTTTCTCTCCCTTCACGCTTCCAACACTCTCAGCACACACACACACACACAAAAGACCCACACCAACAATGGTCGTGGCATCCAGCTCCCCAGCTAAGCAGGTCAGTCCTTCACGACCAGAGTCGGCATCCTCACGCAATTTCCCCTCGCTTCTTGTTTTCCCTATCGCCAGATAAACACCCGACGCCTGCCGTTTTGCCTGAGACTACCAGTAGTCCACGAAGCTGGCCAACCGCCATGATAGAAATCTGTTTTTGGCACGTGACAAGTCTTATCAAGGGGGTCTTATCAGAGGGTTGATGAGTGAGTATGACATCACTATGAAGTGATATTTTTGGTGGACGTGGTAATGTACGTGTTGATTTTTTTTATTTTTAAACGGATCTCTTTTATTGCATGATAGATGCCATAGTCTTTTGAGTGTTGCACCAAACGGATTTACTTTTATTGCATGATAGAATGTCATAGTCTTTTCTTTATATATATATATATATATATAAATTTTTTTTATAATGTTGAACCAGCTATTTGAGTAAGAATTTAAAGTGGTGTTTTTAAAAGAAAAAACAACAACAACAACTGAAATAGTGTTTCTTAAAACAATTTTATGTTTAGAACATACACCTTTTATGCATGATCAATCAAGCTGATGTGTTTTATCCCTTTCACGTTTGCACTCAGCTTAATGTTTTAATTTCTGACCTTTTAGTTCAACCATTGTCATATTTATGGGTGTTTCGGACTCGACGGTGGGGCGAAGAGACTATATTGTGTGGTGTGGAAGACGAGCCTTTGAATGTATAAACGATTTCCAGTCAGACGAATAACGATAAAGATATCGTATTGAATTGGATCGATTGAACACATTCCTTAAAGGCAGAAAGGAGTGAGAGATCACCTAAAAAATGCATATACAAGAAAAAAAAAAATCAAAACGGAGGGGGAAAAAAGGTTGACAGAAATCTGACAACTGTATCATTTATCATTATTCCATTTTCTTCAACAACCGGCAGTATCATTTATCATTATAATTTCTTTGACAATTTTTTTTGCATTGCAAAATCGAATATCAATTTGTGTCCATAACGGCGCGTGCGTGCGTGAGTGCGTGCGTGCGTGTGTGCGTGTGTGTGTGTGTGCGTGTGTGTGTGTGTGTGTGTGTGTGTGTGTGTGCCTGCGCCTGCGTGCGTGTATGGTCTGCTTGACCGTCTGTCTAATAATCAATATGCCAAGCTAACTTTGCCTCTGCACATCTAGTGCTTTGGCGACGTCAGGAAGACAGACAATAAGAAAGAGAGAGAGAGAGAGAGAGAGAGAGAGAGAGAGAGAGAAAATGCGAACGCCTGGCTAAGGGAGGAAGAAGATGAGAAAAAA
Source organism: Babylonia areolata (assembly GCF_041734735.1). NCBI lineage: Eukaryota > Metazoa > Mollusca > Gastropoda > Neogastropoda > Buccinidae > Babylonia > Babylonia areolata. The sequence continues at coordinate 57,613,685 of NC_134894.1, forward strand.
AAATCCCCAAACAAAAAAACAACCCTCCCCCCAAAAAAAACAACAGCAAACAACAACAACAAAACAAACAAAAAACAACAACAACAGAACAAAACAGCAACAACAACAAAAAAAACCGACAAAAAAAAAAGAAAAAAAAAAGACAGAAAAAGACATAAAACATCAGAAATGGGTTTGGGGTGGTTGAGGAGGAGCTTTAGCGAGGGCCAAGGAAAAAGTCAATAAGAGCCTATTCTCTGCCAGCCAGCTTCTACATCTTCAATACAAGACAGAGAGAGAGAGAGAGAGAAAAAGAACAAACAGCCCCTCCCCTCCCCCTCCCCCACCCCCCCCAAAAAAAAAAAAACCCCACACAAAAACCCCAGACCTCAAACCAACAACAGTCGTAGCACTCATTCCCCCCCTGAGCAGAGCAGACCTCCCTCACGGCTTGTGCCAGCAGCAGTCTGACGCAATTTCCGCCCTCGCCCCTTGTTATCCCTATTACCAGATAAACACCCGGCGCCCGCCTAGTCCCGGAGACTACTACTGTTCCCGGAAGTAGGGCAGATGCCATGGCGGAAGTCTGTCTTTGTCACGTGACTCTCTTATCAAACTCTTGGAGAGTTGTTTGTGAAGAAATAAATGATGCCATGATGGCGCTTACACTAGTGGATATAATGCATCGCAATGAAAATGATATTTTAGAGATGATATGTATATATATATTTTTTTTGCCTCTTCACTCCCTACAGGCAGAAAGAAGCGTCAGCTAGCTTGAAACATAAAGAAAGAAACAAGGAACGAATGTGGAGGGAAAAAATAATGATAAACATTTTGTGTATCGTTATTCTTATGTTCAGAAACCTTTTAGCTTACGATTTTTGAGGTCATCGAATGCGTTCACAGCGCACGAGAGCGCCTATATGTGTGTGTGTGTGTGTGTGTGTGTGTGTGTGTGTGTGTGTGTGTGTGTGAAAGGAGCTAGGCAGAAAAGTCAGAGAGAGAGAGAGAGAGCAACAGAGAGAAAACGATAGGGACCACGCAAACTTTGTAAAAAAAAACCCAAAACCCCCCAAAAACCCAGCACCCAGAGACTGAACATCGTCAACCACAAAACTATTGGCCTTCTCTGACAAAAAAAAAAAAAAAAAAAAAAAAAAAAAAAAAAAAATCCAACAAAAACCCCCACCACCTTTCCTATTTGCTTTCATATTTTGTGCCTTGTAAACTGGCGGGCCCAAAACAAGCCGAGGGACGGAAGATTCCAATAAAGGACACCCTGGCCTTCCCTCTCAGTGATTGCCGCAACACGAACAATCACAAGAGGAAGAAAAATGGCCCCAAACTTTATTTCGCCCAGACATGAAAATATTGGGTGATAGTGATGGCGGGTAGCAGACATTGAGGGGTGGGAGGGGTGGGGGGGGGGGGGGGGGGGGGGGATGGGGGGGGGAGGGGGATGGTGGAGGGGGCTCATGGGGGGGGGGGGGGGAGGGACGGACCACAGATCCAGGCAACAGGCTGTTGACCCATGTTGCCAGGCAATGGTTAATGATTTGCTGCTGTCATGTCTGTCAGGATTTCTGAGACGAATAATAATTAAAAAAAAAAACAAAAAAAAAAAAAAAAAAAAAAACACCAAAAAACAACCAAACTTTATTGGCCTCAATATCACTGGCAGGTTTTGCTCAGAGATGGAATTTATAGCGTGGTGTGAACTCCAAAACAAGCAATCAAACCTATGAATCAAACGTGCACCGATGTCAAAGCACAAAAAAAAAAAAATGGAAGTCAAATTCAAGAGACTAATGGAACTATAGGCAGTCTAAGAACGTTAACTGAAACAAAAATCGCAGTCTTTGATTGTTAAATAAAAAAAAATGTGTGAAACACCCGGGCCATTTTCAAAGCAGTTTGTTTTCAGAGAAGAGAAAGTGACTTTTTCATTTTCTACATACTTTTTGTTTATCGAAAAGATTCTGGTATATTTGATTTTTTATTACACGCATTACCCGTTGCTAATAAATTCAAAGACAGGTGTTTTCGAACTGTTAACTTTTGGAGTAGGAAAATCATATTATGATGGCTCTCTACATACATATCTGATATATATATATATATATATATATATATATATATATATATATATATATTCTTTACAGACAAACACAAATAGGCGAATAAGCAAACCAACAGAAACAGAGGGAAGGACACACACACACACACACACACACACACACACACACACACACACAGAGAAAGAGAGAGGGACAGACAGATAGAGACAGAGACAGAGACAGAGACGGAAGAGAGGTTCCAGCCAGGCGAGATGGACTGAAATGAGGAACATTGCGTGCGTCACATGCACTTGCATTACCCTCATGGGCCCAACACCCATCAACATGGACGGAAGGGGATACGGATGGACATTTTGTGACCCCCCTCCCTCCCTCCCTCCCTCCCTGTCCCCTTCCATCCATCCTGCTCTCTTCCATACCCCCCCCCCCCCCCTAATCCCCCCGCCCTACCCCTCCTCAACTCCCTTCTCTGTCTTTCGTCAAAGGCTTATTCACTGTAACCGGCAGAACTGGCAACACCATGTCCAGACACTCAAAACATTTCAAACATACTCGCTATTCAACAAGAATATCTCACTTCATGAAGCCATACTCAGATCTTCACATCACGTCGAAATTTCATTCCTGGGTGTCCGATGTCAATTCCTATTATTTTAGGATTCAGGATTTACACATACGTTGATTACTTTTGTCCACCCTGTAAAAAAAAAAAAAAAAAAAAAAAAAAAAAAAAAAAATCAAGAGAAGACGAAGTACAGTATATTTTGGTATACCCAGTCAGAATATGAGGAAAATTAATCCCAGGGAAAATACTACAGACAGCCAGATCTTTCCCGCTTAGCTTCGCCGATGACATCAACGAATAAAAATCTGATTAAAAATTACAGAATAATTTTGTCTAGGGCTTTCAAAATTGGAGACACAATGCTATCATAGTACTCGTATGATCAACGTTCAATCACAATATCAATATTTGTATTCGGAAATATTCATTTTGTTATATATATATATATATATATATATATATATATATACCCCTTCATAGGTTTGAAATGAATAAACCATTTCCATTTCTCTCTCTCTTCGTGTCTCTCGTTTTCTCTCTGTCTCTGTCTGTCTGTCTCTCCCCCTTGCACTAATCTCCATCCATGCTCAATAAAACTCCTCTTGTAGAGTGATGTTGCTGAGATTTTTCTTTTTTTTTTCTCCCTTTTTCTTTTTACAAGAGATGCAAGAGTTTGTTTCCAAAGAGAAGGCTACTGTTATTATTATCACAATGTGAGGATTTTGTTTTAAATGTTGAAAATTTAGTGAAAGTGTTATAAAGGCTATTATTATTATTATCATAATGTGAGGATTTTGTTTTAAATGTTGAGAATTTAGTGACAGCGTTATCGATAAAACAAAATTTTCACGAAAGTCGTTTCATCAAGACATACATTTGTCAGTTAACATTCCACTGACCACAATAAGCGTTTATCGTTTCTAGCATAATCAGCGTTTCTCAACTGTGATATCCGGGACTTGACGTTTTCCTAAAATTATGCATGAGCAGCTGTCTAGTTCCTGAATAATAATATATCATCGGTTTTTGTGTCCTGTGACTAAAAAGAAACAAGAGAAAAAGAAACACTATCACTGTCCCAAACAGAGAATAACGTATGACGCTTTGATTAAAATGTTAATTGCGGTCTTGAGGTTGAATATGCTTGCCATATTCACGATCTCCTCAGCCTTGAAGTGGTTTCCTGGTGAATGAAGCCTGTCATCCAGAATAATGGAAGACTGTTGATAATCTGTGAAATGGAAAGCCCCCTGACGATCGAATATCACCACCATCACCCCCCCCTCTCTCTCCTTCTCTCTTCTTCTTGTTTCTCTCTCTCCCTCTCTTCACATCTCTGTCTGTCTGTCTCTCACTCTCTCGTCCTATTTATGTTTCTGTCTCTGTCATTCTCTCTGTGTGTCTCTCTCTCTCTTTCTGTGTCTCTGTTTCTGTCGGTCTCTGTCTGTTTCCCTCTCTCTTCTTGCCTCTGTTTCTCTCCGTCTCTGTCTCTGCCACTCTCTCTCTCTCCTCACGCATGCGCGCACGGCGGAAAGTCGAGACGATAAATTCAGCTGTTTAAAAGGATTTGGGAAGAAGAAAAAAAAAGATGAGAGGATGTGAGAGGAAGGAAGAGAGAGCGCCAGGGTGGGGCAGGGTGGGAACTGACAGCCTGGTGACGCTTCGGGTATTCTGCAGAGCTCTTTGAATGCCACAACTCGATGGAATCAACAAAACTGATTAAGGTCGACGAAACTGCTTATTGCAAGTTCGCATAGTGTTATGCATTTTAGAACCAGTCAACCTTGCGCCAGACCAGATACTTCAAGATTTTGTTTTCCTTTATTTTGTTTTCATACGTTTTTTTAAAAATAAAAAAATACGGAAATATACGTTTTACTATTGGGGACTCGATTTTAATTTCGAATGGTTTACTGACTAATCGTGTTAAAATTGAACCAAGCTTTATTTCAAAGAAAAGCAGACGTCCATGCTGCTTTGCGTTGCCATCCTGACTGTTCTTCTGTATTTGCTGCTAAATCTTGAACCTCTGCTGAAACTGATGGGGAAAACAATAGAAACAGGATAACTACCCTCTATAGCTGCTCCTAGCTTTCAGTTTATATCAAAACCCTACAGGTCACTGACCGGTTGAACTGTAAACAAAATGGGCTTTAACTGAAAATGAAACAGACCACTATGCCTGTCTTTCTCACTCTTTAATCATTTCTCCATATGTCTGTCTGTGTGTTTGCTTGTCTGTCCTCCACACCTGATTACCTATCAACCCGTCTGTCTCTTAATCTATCTGCTTGTTTATAATAATAACAACAACAATAATGATAATAATAATGTACATTTATATAGCGCCCTTTCTTACTAAGAGCTCAGGGCGCTTTACATGAAAAAAAAAATTACAAGTAACATAAAACATTCATGGCCACTCTTTCTCAAAAAACCCTCCTCCCACTCACACTCTCCCTTTCCCACTCTACATACATCCAAAGTGAGCTGACATGGGTGGTGTTGGAGAAAAGGAAGCTGAGAGTACTTATAGATAGTTTTTAAAAAGATGAGTCTTTAGTGATGAGCGAAAAGCAGAAATAAAATCAGATGCACGGATATAATAAGGAATTATTTATCTACATTTATCTACACGTCTGTCTACGTCCTGTAACAAACAAGAGAAAGCATGCAAGTAGTTCGTTTCGAAAAAAAGCAACGCTTGCACCCTTCTCTCCGCCAGAGCCGCATCACACATGCAAATGAAGGCGATTTTGTAAACTGGAAAATGGAGAAGCTGCAGCAGACTTCGGTGACAAGGTGCCGCCATGTTGGCTTCGGGCCTAACCATCGCATTCCGTATTTCCGGATGCAGATGTGACTGTGCACGCACACATAAAAACATGATGTCTGTCCCCGGCTTCTGTCGGATGTCTGCAAGTTGGATCAATAAAACTTCACACTTCCTCCTTAAAGCTTGAAGTGATGGCACATAATCTAAGAGCTAGATCAGGAAATCATCAACATGACCCCTCTAAGACAACAGTGAACATGGTTCCTTTTGGGCAATAATGAACTTGGCCTCTTTAGGACAGTAATGAGCATTGCCTCTATAGGACACTAATAAACATGGCCCCTTCAGGAAACAACGATTATGGCCTCTTTAGAACAGCAATGAGCATTGCTGTTTTAGGACAATGATAAACATGGCCCCTTCAGGAAACAATGAACATGGCCTCTTTAGGACAATAATGAACATGATCCCTCTGGACAATAAAGGACATGACTCTTAAGGACAATAATAAACATTGTCCCCTCAGGAAACAACGAACATGGCCTCTTTTGGACAATAATGAACATTTTAGGACAATGAAAAACATGACCTCTTTAGGACAATAATGAACATGGTCCTTTCAGGACAATAATGAACACTGGCCCCTTTAGGACAATAAAGGACATGAAGTCTTTAGGACAATAATGAACATGACCTCTTCAGGACAGTAATGAACATTATGCAATAAAGGACAGGAAACAATGAACGTGGCCTCTTTAGGACGGTAATGAGCATTGTCTCTTTAAGACAATAAAGGACATGACCTCTATTTGACAATAAAGGTCGTGACCTGTTTAGGACAATAACAAACTTGGCCTCTTTAGGACAGCAATGAGCACTGTCTCTTTAGGACAATGATAAACATTGCCCCTTCAGGAAACAATGATCATGGTCCCTTTAGGACAACAATGAGCACTGTCCCTGTAGGACAATAAAAGACATGACCTCTTTAGGACGATAATGAACATGTTTAAAAAAAACAAAACAACAACAACAACAAAAACACACACACAAAAAAACAACAACAACACCAACAAAAACAAACAAACAAACAACAAAAATCAAAATTAAAAAACAAACCAAACACAAAAAAACAATGACCATGTTTCCTACAGGTCAATATTGAACATGATCCATGTAGGAGAAGAATGAACATGGCTCCTTTAGGAATAATGACATTGCCACTTTTTGTAAATAAATGACCATTTCCTTTTAGGAAACAACGTACTTTAGGAATTTTATGAACGTGGTGCTTTCAGCCCCAAATAAAGATAATGGCCCCTTGGGAAAATGCCTCGTTAGGAAGTTAATAAACATGGCATCTTTATGAAAATAAGGTAAAAGGAAAAACGAAGAAAAAAAAAGAACAAACAAACTGAAGAAAGAACCAACGAACGAATGAATAATGATAAAAAAGAAATTGTTTCACTGGTTGCTCCATAGATAGACGTCAGCAAGATCGCGGCTTCATAACTTCTCTGATCAACGTTCATCTTCAGCTGTTGACAACTTAGTCTTGAAAGTGAATAAAGCTGTATTCAAACGAAACAAATTGATGCACGAGATCTTTCCTGTCAAGAGGTTTTAATCTAAAGCATTACGACAGCAGCCACTCATGAAGGGATATGTAGCTGGTTTTCAGAACATTCGGGCGCAATAGTTGAGTTTTAATCGTAGGACTTTCAATCTGAGGGTCCCGGGTTCGAATCTCGGTGACGGCGCCTGGTGGGTAAAGGGTGGAGATTTTTCAGATCTCCCAGGTCAACATATGTGCAGAATTGCTAGTGTCTGAACCCCCTTCGTGTGTATAAACAGGCAGAAGATCACGCACGTTAAAGATCCTGTGATCCATGTCAGCATTCAGCGGGTTATTGAAACAAGAACATACCCCCGAAAACGGATTATGGCTGCCTACATGGCGGGGTAAATAAACCAAACGTTCATAGGCATAAAATGTTACAGGTCTGTCTGAGTGTGTAAGTCTGCGTGTCTGAAATTTGACTGAACGACACAGGAAACGAATGATGAACGCCCAGTGTCGGCCGTCAGTCGGCTCTACCCAGGTAGGCAGTCTGCTGACCCCGTGTTTGTAAAGCGCTTAGAGCTTGGTCTCCGACCGAGGATAGGCGCTATATAAGTATCCATATAAAATCAAATCAAATCAAATCCCTCCACGCTGTCTAGCCTTGGCACACGCGGGATGAAGCAGGTTAGAAAATGTAAACGCTGAAGAAAGCAGGGCTTTTTCGCTCTTCAGTCACTTAGTCTAGTCTGCATTTGCCTGCAGTCCCACATTAGAGAACACTTTAACCAGCACGGTGTCTGCCTCGTCTTAAAGTGGGGAGGGTCCTAAAAGCTAGGTGGTTGCTTTTTTCTGACATGATCGATTGATACTGGGAGAAAGTTTAGTTTCCAAGAGCTTGGAAGTCAGACAGAGATAAAAGAGATGAAATGACCCGTGTGGAGAAAGAAGGAAAATGTCCGAATTAAACGGAAGTACAAGGTGATCATCCACGAAGCATAATGTTGATGACCAGTTCGTTTCAGTAATTCTTTCAACATTGAAAAAACAAACAACAACAACAAACAAAAAAACAACAAACCCAAATAACTTTGATTATCTGAACTACGAATAGAGTAAGTGTTATCATATGTAAAATTCATGTATGCCTATTACATTGTATGCCGTTACATTTCCCCTGTTACACTTTAAGCAGAATGGAACAGTTACCAAGGGATGAATAACCGTTAACGAATTTCCGCTGTGCACCAGTCATCGAGTGAGATGAGCCATGACTTGGTGGCTGTTTGAACGCATAAACCTTTTGCTTTGCATTAAGAACATCCTATCTCTCATACACAAATAGGAAAACTGATGACAAAGGACGCTGCATTAACAGAAAAAAACAGCCTCTTGGGGGTAATGTAAATAGTGTAGGGCATTCACTTTCGTGTCGAAGAAAGCAGTCTTTCTGTACCTTTTCATAAGGGTTTTATATATATATATATATATTTTTTATTTTATATTCAATACGTTCATCCTGATGTCCCATTATATAGCAGAATTTTGCTGCTGAAGATGTAAGCATAAATGTAACTTACATACTGGGGAGAAGAAATTAGTGTTCTAACTTAAAACGATAAAAAAAATATTGCTTTTGATAAAGTGTCAATATGTAAGATAAATATGCTGCGATTTGGGGAAACAAATGTGACAGGAAAAGGACCTTGGAGACGTTTATTGCTTCTCACATTTTCACCAGCCCTTTCCTTAAAGGCATTGTTATTCTAATTGAAATGTGTGGGGGAAAAAGAACGGCAACTGGTGTCGACAGACTACTGAATTAGGTTTGAACAGACAAGCAATATTTGGAGAAAAGGGACTGATCAAAGTTTACCACGGGCCTACAAAACATACACGGAAACACACAAACAAATATACATACATGCGGACATGCATGCATGTAGTCAACCGAAACAGGGTTGATACATAGACTCACGTGAGTCAGTAAAAAGTATAGCGGAACAAATATAGAAATGTCACGCAGAACTGGCTTAAAACAGATTTAAAACATATTCCTCAGTTGTATTGCCAGTCTTCGAGCAACCTAAAATCTGCACAGTCCTTTTGATTTTATTGCCGACAATTCGAATTAAACGGTTCATCGACCTTTCCCCGTTATCTGAATCAAAAGAACCGGAAAATGTAAAACTCACTCAAAGGTTATAGCCACTCTCAAGGGAACGGTCAATAAAGGGAGATAATCGATTCTTGAAACGAAGGTGGTAAAGGCCTAGTGTGTGTTTTTTTTTTTTTTTTTTTTTTTTTTTTTTTTAAACAGTGTTTTCGTGTCGTAAACCTTCGACTCAAAGATTAATAGGCTTTGACTGGAGACAGCTGCAGGGAAACAGATTAGGAAGACGGAAGTGAAAGGGAGAGAAAAGGAAATCGTTCGATCGCTTCTCTGGGCACGCAGAACTATGACGGCCCATTTTTCTAGAATGTTCTGAAGGAAAACCCCCAGAGTGTAGAAGACACCTAACTAGGGTAGTTCTCGGATCTTCGCTTGGTGATATATTTTCCTCATGATGATCTGATGACTGGGTCTGCTATAAACCATTAGATCGTGGTCGATCATCCTCAAAATAAAAAAAAAACGAAACAACCGTGTGGAATCGGAATAAAGGCATACTACAGACGCGCGTGTATGTATCCATGGAAATGCATGAACACATCCGCACTGTCACATGTATACACAAGCATACAGGCTAATGTGCGTGTGCACAATCATGTATGTACGTGATTATTTACAAATACTATCTAAAACCAGAAGTGTTATTGTACTATTTCCGAATCTTTATGCACTTATAACAAGAAGAAAATCAAACACCAACGTAGTTGACTGCTAGGCAACAGAAATAGATACTTTTGCAGAATAACACGAAACCTTACTTCTCTTCTTCTTCTGCGTTCGTGGGCTGCAACTCCCACGTTCACTCGTATGCACACGAGTGGGCTTTTACGTGTATGACCGTTTTTACCCCGCCATGTAGGCAGCCATACTCCGCTTTCGGGGGTGCGCATGCTGGGAATGTTATACACACGAAGGGGGTTCAGGCACTAGCAGGTCTGCACATATATTGACCTTGGAGATCGTAAAAATCTCCACCCTTTACCCACCAGGCGCCGTCACCGTGATTCGAACCCGGGACCCTCAGATTGAAAGTCCAACGCTTTAACCACTTGGCTATTGCACCCGTCACGAAACCTTACAATCAGCAAAAACAAATGAAAATGTATGTCCGCTTCCTCCAGCCTCTGCCGCCTCAACCACCCCATGTTATCTTTGCAGTGAACGAGTAAATAAATACCTGAAACTGTCAGTCCCCAGTCCCTTGCACAGTAAGTGCTAAGAACCACCCTGTCCGCACCGCTGTTCCCAGAAAAACAGCAGCAGCAGCAGCAGCAGCAAAAAGATAAGTACACTATCTTTACTTTTTTCATATAAAATTATTATTCATTGATTTATTTATTTATTTATGTACGCTTATAGTTGACTTCATCAGGTTTTTGCGCCTTATACATTTTATTATTATTAGTAGTAGTTCTTTTTTGTGTATTTATCTATTATTTATTCACCCTTTTTTTCTCAAGGCCTGACTAAGCGCGTTGGGTTACGCTGCTGGTCAGGCATCTGCTTGGCAGATGTGGTGTAGCGGATATGGATTTGTCCGAACGCAGTGACGCCTCCTTGAGCTACTGAAACTGAAAAACTGAAACTACTGCCCCGTCTTCTAGGTGGCGCTAACTCTTGCAGCGCTCATCGTTATCCAGGAAGCATGTACACAAAACTGCCCCTTCCTATCTCTGTGGCTGCCTTCACCTCTACACTCCATCTCGCTCACTACGGTCGGCTTCGGATCCACTCTGTTTACGCATACCCAGATTCAAACTCTCGACTGCTGGCCCTTGCGATTGGAATGAACTTCCTCTTTCGCTTCGTCAAGCCTCCACACTCAGCTCTTTCAAGTCTGGCCTTAAAACCCACCTCTTCCCAAAATAGCCTCCCTTGCCTGCCCTTCCTTGTCTTTAGTTTCTACAGTTTTAGAGTTATGCATGCGTGTGAATGACTGGTGCGAAAGCGCTTTGATTTGTCTCTGCACAAGATTCAGCGCTATGTAAATACCATTATTATTATTATTATTATTATTACACAGCCAGTCTCGCCGTGTCCCAGTACCAGCGCCAGCAGACCGAGACAGACTATCAGGTTCAGGTCGCCAAGGAACCACCCATCTGACAGAGAGCGTGTTTTTGCTGCTGCTGAGTCGTTTCAGCTGTGCTCAGTGGTGACTACTGTTCTGATTCAGTAAACGTAGGACCGTCACGTATTAAATGTCCCCTCTCCCTGCTGACGACAATAATTGCTTAATCGCGGAGCCAGACTGAGACAGCGTCCCCTCTGGGGTGGGAGCCGCGCCACCACCAGTGACAGTCTCCATTAATCCACCGACATCGAAGACTGACACGAACGCACGAGACGAACTTAACAAAGGGGCCCGAACGAATTTTCTACATATTTTATGATGGTTGATGAGAATGGTGTCGAGCCACTCTGAAGATCCATTTAGGTTGGAGACTATGAGACAGGGCTCTACTTTGCCAAGCATCCCCTTATGATTCCAAGCCCCACCTCAGCCAAGCCCGAGAGAAAGAGACACAATGAAAGGAACTTTCATCAGAGGCACATCCGTGAAGTGGATGACGCTCGACGCTTCAGCCCAGAAATAATAATAATAATAATAATAGTATTTATGTAGCGCTGGATCTTGTGCAGAGACAAATCAAAGCGCTTTCGCACCAGTCATTCACACGCATGCATAACTCTAATACTGCAGAAACTAAAGACAAGGAAGGGCAGGCAAGGGAGGCTATTTTGGGAAGAGGTGGGTTTTAAGGCCAGACTTGAAAGAGCTGAGTGTGGAGACTTGACGAAGCGAAAAAGGAAGTTCATTCCAATCGCAAGGTCCAGAAACAGAGAAAGAACGGCGGCCAATAGTCGAGTGTTTGAATCTGGGTATGTGTAAACAGAGTGGATCCGAGGCCGATCGTAGTGAGCGAGATGGAGTGTAGAGGTGAAGGCAGCCGCAGAGATAGGAAGAGGCAGTTTTGTGAATGCATCTATAACATAGAGTGCTGATCTTGTACTTTATTCGGTGTGAGACAGGGAGCCAGTGGAGATGTTGCAAAAGAGGAGTGATGTGCTCAGATCTTTTCTTTCTGAGGACGAGTCGGGCAGCAGAGTTTTGTATGCGCTGAACACACTCTACGTTTGGTTGGAACCGACCACGGACTGATAAATCCTATGCTAAGCTCTTGACCGGATTTATACTCAGAAAATGACAGAAAATCATCAATTCATGACGGCTGAACACGCATCCCCCCAACCCCTCAACAAATATGAATGTGATGAATGCAGCCTACAACAAATGCTGCGGAAAAGACGAGGCAAATGAAAAACTAAAGAATAAGCACATCAGCATCCCTGCCCCTTCAATAGGAATGAGGTGTAAAGGTACCTGGTCCTTCCGAATAGTTTTGACCTTCTCCTATAATCGATCCAAACCATGTTCGAATCGGTAGAACGATTTGCAAGTGATCTCTAGAAGCAGACACAATTATACGCCTGAAACGATCAATATCGTGAAACTTTAAAACAGATAAAAAAAACAAACAAACCCACAAGACAGACAAGACGATTTTGACTGAATAAATAAACAAACCATTTTGTTTACATGACTTCTACACAAACCCCCCTTATTCATGGTGATTGCGATCGGCTGGGAAATATACGCCATGAATGGAATCCTACGTTCTGTCAACCAGGTGAGTACTTCAATCATGAAACTAGAAGAATATTTGTTATATTAAAAAACAAAGAAATGCTGAAAAATGGAAGTTCTGCAGGAAAGAAAAAAAAAAGCAAAACAAAAACAAACCAAACCAAACCAAACCAAACCAACAACACACAAAACAAAACAAACAACACAAGCAAACACACTTCTTCTTCTTCTGCGTTCGTGGACTGCAACTCCCACGTTCACTCGCATATACGCGAGTGGGCTTTTACGTGTATGACCGTTTTTACCCCGCCAAGTAGGCAGCCATACTCCGCTTTCGGGGGAAACAAACACACAAAAACGAAGACTGAAACACCACACATGCAAGTTCAAAATTCACGGCTTTATGATCCTCTAATTCCCTTTGGAAGACAAAGGTTTTCAGTATCAATAGCAATGTTGCATGCCCACATCCATGAAAATACACAACGCCAATCTTTATATGCTTGTTTTACAGAACATGTGTATTGCAACAAGACAGGTTTTAAAAGCTGAAAACAGATTTGGAAGGAAGCTATATTTGGGCAAATATTTTTTTAAAATGTAATTCAGCATGTGCAAGACATTTCATGATAGAATAAAATTCGTCCTCAAAGTACTCACAAGCTGCATTCTCTGCGAATACATATTTTCACGAACGTATGCACACACACGCACACACACACACACACACACACACACACACACACACACACGCACACACACACACACACACACACACACACGAATGCACACGCACACACACACACAAGAAAAAGGAACGACATGCAAAGCATCTTTGGTCCACCATATCAGCTTCAAGTGTATAATGTAATATGATCTTTGTTGTTGTCGTCATTGTCATTCTCTTCATTATCAATGCTGTGGGTGATATACTGCAGTATGAAGAGAACAATGGGTTGGCTAGTATGAAGAAAAGGATGGACTGGGCAGGGTGCTAAACAGGAAGGAAGATGGTCTCCCCAAATGAAAAATTCTGTAACTGAATTTTGAGACAAGGTAGGATATTTTCGCGTTTAATTCACAGGAGCGTATCATAATGCTTCATTAATGATTAACACCAACGGCAAAATTATGTCAAACTTCCATGTTTGCAGGGAACGGATGGGAAGCAATGTAAACAGAACGTGGTGGCATTCCATGGATTCAATAGAAATTTCACCGATAAGAATACTCCGATCTGGTTGTACAGGTTAAGAAACAAGTATAACTATTCAACCCTTACCCTTCAAAAAATCTTTATGTAGGCCTATATATCATCGATGTTTATTTACTATCACTGTTGCACATTGTGTGAAAACGAGGTAGATCCTATCAAAGTCCATCGATCTGAAAAAAGTTGTTTTTTACAATCGCTTGTGGTTGTTGACATGTCGGTTTGAACGTGAACCACAGAGGCAAACAGACAGAAAGACAGACACTCGCAGACATAGACAGACACAGACATAGACACAGACACACTCAGACACACACACACGCACACACACACACACACACACACACACACACTGACACGCAGGCACACACACACCCGCCCATACACTAAACCATAATGATTCCAAAGCTTATTTTGCAGAAGAGGGTATAAAAGAATGAAGTGAAATGCCCGCAGGAACAATGCTTGTTATCGATCGTGCGTGATTAAGTACGTTTATTTCCTTCTCTCTCTCTTTTTCTCTCTCTCTCTCTCTAGCTCACTCCCTCTTTCTCCCCCCCCTCTCTCTCTGCGTTTAAACGTGAGTGCAGGTGTAGTCATAAAATAAATTTGTTCAGTACACTTGTAATGTTTTCTATTACTTAAAAAAATGTGTATGCTGCTGCTGGCTATCCTCAGTGTCCCCAAATGCATCAAAGATGTAAAGATTTCTTGATTCTTCTTATGTGTGTATGTGAATGTGGATGTGTGTATGTGCGTGCGTGCGTGCGTGCGTGCGTGTGTGTGTGTGTGTTTGTGTGTGCGTATGTGTGTATGTATATGCGTAAGCACAAGCGCACGCGTGAGCATGTGAATATCTCTCTCTCTCTCTCTCTCTCTGTGCACTGAAGCCACGCCTAAGATCCCAATGCTTAATGTAAGCCTGTGCTTCTACACATGCAATTGCATTGCGTATTCGTTCGCGCATCTGTGAAAAGCGTGACAAAATAACTGGACACGCCCCCGGGGAACAGGGAAGAACGCGAGAAAAGGAACAGGAAGACAGGAAAGGACGGGGAAAGCAAGAGAAGGGAGGGGGAAAAAAAAGAGGGAAAAAGAAAATAAGACAGGAACGTGCAAACGAATGAAAAGTCAACACGCGTTAACAAGCTGGAAGGGATGGAGGTGAGGTTGTTAGGTGACAATATCTTCCCTCTCTGCCTTCCTTCACACGTTGATGTCACTGGAACGGCGAGTCGCCGCGGTCGTGTGAAGAACAGAAGACTTGAGAGCACCACACGCTTTCACCAGTGAAGAAATGATGTTGGTTTCCACTCCTGGGGCTTGACAATATATATTAGAGCTGTCGATTCCAGGAGGGATGTGGCACAATGGTTTAGACGCTCCTCTGCCAATACAGAGTCTGTGAGGGTCTGGGTTCGAATCCCACTCTCGACCTTTCTTCCAAGCTTGACTGGAAAATCGAACTGAGCGTCTGGTCATTCGGATGAGACGATAAACTGAGGTCACATATGCAGCATGCACTTGGCGCACTGGAAAAGGACCCATGGCAACGAGAGTGTTATCTTCTGGCAAAATTCTGTAGAAGAAATCCATACTTATATGCACACAAATATATATGCATGCACTCATGGCCTGACTAAGCGCGTTGAGTTATACTGCTGGGTCAGACATCTGCTTAGCAGATGTGGTGTAGCGTATACTGAAACTGAAGATTCCATTTTTGTTGTTGCTGTTGCTGGAAACGGCATTGGGATTTCACCCACTACCCTTTCATGTCTTATACGTGATTCGCATACATTTGAAAGCATATTGCTTTTGCGATTCCATAAAAATTAAAAATCAAATCGCACTTTTATGCCCCTGTATATTTCATAACGTTTGTATGTTAACACCAAGGATGTCTTTCATCGAACACCATGCTTGAAGCCGTAATGATGTGCAACATGAGAACATGATTCTTACTCGTTGTTTATTGTTTAGATTACAGTATGGGAAAATTCGGACGATTTGTAGCAGCAAAAAGGAATGGAAAAAAAAAAATTGAAGACTTGTTACATTTATTTCCCCTTGCGTTTCTTCTTCTTGCGTCACTGCCAAGAATAGCGCACAAGGATGATTAATTTTCACAACATCTTGTAGCCAGTGGGCCCGAAAGATGCATACAATCCCGATCTTTCGATTTGAGCCAATCGTCGTGAACATCTTTTTTCTTGTTTCATTTTGGACCTGGTGTGATGCCTTCGGAGATCACGCAGATTAAATAACACTGAGTCATTGCCCTCAGACGCAGACTGTTTGAAAACAACAAGAAAACCACTGCCACTAAAAAACAAAAACAAAAAACAAAAACAAACTCTGTGGTTGCTTCTGTAAATTATCCATGTATCCTAGGGCTGACTACAAAACATCACACACAAAAATGCGGGTGCTTCTGTAAATTATCAATGAGTTATCCTAGGCTAACTACAAAATTAACACACGAAAACGTGAAATCATCACTGACACGAGAAAAAAAAAATCTTCGGGAACTGCAAGAAGACAGAATCAACTGATGACCAAAAGGAGAGAATCTTACAAGGTACAGGTGGGCCAGAGGAGAGGTGGAGGTGGGAGGAAAGGCATGGTGAGGCCGAATTGTTCAAGATAACATCGTTTTAATGGTCGGATCCCCATTTCGGCACGTCATTTCCAACTGTGCCATGGATTTCTCCTCTGCTTCAACACCGCTGCTTTTTGTTTTAATGGACAGGAATCAGTTTTCCTTCCTTCTTGGGAGTTTGGCCTCAGGCAATCTGGGTGGACATTTTTTTTTTCCGTCACGGGGGCTATTTTGCTCTCAAAATAGCGTTTCAGGAAACCAGAGTGAACCCATCTGATAAGGCATTCGAGTTTGTTTGCTAAGCAAATAATTATGATGTGGAAATGATTACTCGGAAGGTCATATTATGTCGAGGGAAGGGACACACGATCGTTGAGACATCCTTTTCAAGTCATTCGAAAAATTGTTTTCACCTCGATGAAAAGCCTGTCCTTTTCTTCATTTAATTTATTAGCAAAAAAACAAAACAAAACAAAACAAAACAAACAAACAAAAAACAACAAAAACAAAAACAAAAACAACCCCCCCCAAAAAACAACAACAAAAAGCAAAACAAAAAACAAACAAAACAACAAAAAAATCTAACATATCAAGAAAAAGACTTTAACGAGATAAAATGCTACCAAATTTAAGTTCATGGAAAGAAAGTGTGGAAGATTTCTGCATGGTTCTGCTTTCTATTTAAATAAACGGTAAACGCCATTACAGCAAAATCCTAACAATCAAAATAATGATACATGACAAACATATATCAGAATTATTAAGTAATTCAGTTCATTCGTATTAATAAAACAGGAAAAAATCTCTTAACAAAGAAAATAATTCTTTGAATAGTCCTGTGTGGTTTTTTTTTTCCAAACGATGTTTCATTGATATTTTGCTTTATAATGATTATCATAAGTGCCTAAGATTTTTTGTGGGATACCTTTTTGTCACAAAGCTTCATGCTTTGTATGTGTCACGACTTTTGAATTTTTTTTTATCGCAGACATTCTGCGTAAGCGCTTCCTCCCTCCCTCCTCTCTCTAAATTTCTAAACACACACACACACACACACACACACACACACACACACACACGTGTGTGTCGTGCAGATACATTTTCATGCGCGCGCGTTCACGTTCACGTTCACGTAAGCCCACAACACACACACGCTCACACACACACACACACACACACACACACACACACACACACACACACACACACACACACCACCCACATTCATGTGCTTATGCATACACACGTGCATACATGCATGCTCGCGCGCGTGAGATTATGCTATTGATCGCATTAACCTCTTGGTCATTTATTGTAATCTGCGTCTCTCTCTCTCTCTCCCCCCCCCTCTCTCTCTCTCTCTCTCTCTCACACACACACACACACACACACACACACACACACACACACACACACACTCTCTCTCTTTCTCTGTGTGTGTGTGCCTCTCATTGTCTTAAATGTGCGCCACGCTCATAATGTCAGCATGTTTTGGAAATAATTTTCTCACACAAATACTTTTCTTTCCAATCAGCCAATTATTCATTACGCAGTTCTGTCGGACAGTGATCGTACTCTCTCCACCCCTCTCCTCTACCATTCTTTCATGTTTTGATTATTTCAACAGAGTCGAAATAACTATTTAAAAAAAATGATCATAAACACAGAAGCACTACTCATAATATTTCATTTCATTCAATCTTGTGAACACCCTCCAAAACAACAACAAAACAAACAACAACAACAACAAAACAAAAAAGCAAAACAAAATACAACAACAAAAAAACCCACAACAAATAATAAAACAAAACCGTGGAATCTACGTGTGACCTCGCACGCACGAATACCCTGGGTCAAAGGAATAGGGACACACACACACACACACACACACACACACACACACACACACACACACACATATATATATTATAGAACAGATCTATATTATTAAAACTGGAGGCATTTTGTATGTCATTACCATCTCCTTCGTTCTGAAGTTTCGCGCTGCAATCAGGTTTACTTTACTACCACCTTGGTGCTGTTTCTTTTGTCTCATCCTCCTCCCTTTTTTCCCCCTCCTATTCTCTTGTTCTTGGATCGTTAGCTTGTATTCTCACCTTACTTCCTTGTCTTCGTCCTCACTTTTTTTTCCTGTTCCCAGCAATTTTTGTTTTGTTTTGAATTCTTACCCTTCTTCTATTGGCCTTTCGTCTTTTTGTTTTCTCTTAATTGATCGGTAATGAACACTTTTTTTTTTCTAGTGGCGCTTTTTTTGTGTGTTCCTTTTCGGACAGCTTTCTCTTTGGTTTTATTTGCTTGCTTGCTTTTTTTTTTTTGGAAGAAAAAGGAAAACTGTACGTCTGTTCAGTTTTGCACGTAATTGTGGACAACATAGTGCTCTGCTTTTATGTCTGTTTTGTACCTTCCTGTTTCAACGCCGTGTCAACCCGTTAACATTTTGCTCTGTGTTTCCTTTCGAGCTGATGATTGTTGGATATTATTGTTCTTTCTGTTGAAATACCTTGCCAAATGATTCTCTCTCTCTCTCTCTCTCTCTCTCTCTCTCTCTCTCTCTCTCTCTGTGCCTGTCCCCAAGTCTCTCTATAAGAACAGGCCTACATATCTTTCTCTACTTCGCGCGCTCGTTCTCGAACACTGCTCTGCCTGTCTGTCCGTCTGTCTGTCTGCGAGTCTGTCTGGCTGATTGTCTGTCTCTCTGTCTCTTACGTGCGCAGCTCTTAACCACTTGATACCGAGATCATTAGAATAAAAACAACAACAACAACAACACACACACACACACAAAAACCACCCCAAAACCCAACAACAACAAAACAACAACAACATAACAAAAACAAGAAGGCAGTACAGACATCATGAAAATGTATTGTTCAGTACTGAAACCACATGCAAACTTTAGATTAAATTTGATGAAGAATCAATCGTTAACCAGCTACCAATACGTTTGGGTAGCAGTCAAGGATGATGCACCATCATGTTGGCAATGTTTGCTGCAGTTGTGTCAACCTTCTTTGGAGAAGGTAAAAATTATCAACTATTTCATTACATTAACATAGTGTTCAAGAACTAAAACATGGATGTTTGATGTGTATATAAATGTATGGATTCTTTGGCTAGATGGAGAGAACTATTGGAAGTTCATCCTTATTCGTTTCCAGTTAAATCTAACTTGATTGTTTTCAGTCGGATTTAACGTCTTTCCGTTTGGTGTTGAACAAAAAAAGAAAGAAAATCACAAGAATTTTTTTAGCAGGAGAAGTACATCTTTATAAGGACGCCCAGACCGATCAGGACTCCATTCTCTCAACACAGCACGGCCTTCCAAGTAATCATTTGCATATCATTTGTTTAGCAAAGCAACTCGAATGCCTTGTCAGATGGGCTCACTCTGGTTGGCCAAAACGTTATTTCTAGAACATAATAGCCCCCGAGAAGCAAAAAGAACCCCCATCCAAATTGCTTGTGGCCAAAGCTCTCAAGAACGATGGAAAACTGATTCCTCTCCATTAAAAGGGAAAGCAGCGGCGTGGAAGCGGAGGAGAAATCCATGTCAAAGTGAGACACACTAACGTTTTCTGGAAATGGCGTGCCGAAGTGTGGAGATTCGACCGTTAAACGAGGTTACCTCGAACAATTCTGCTTCGCCCAACCAACCTCTCTCCCCTTTCTGCTGCACCTGCGCCCTGCGGGATTCTCTCTTGTTTCTCATCAACTGATTTTGAGTTAACCCCCCCCTCCTCAAAGGTTTATGTTTATCGTGACACCTGAGCTTCCACAAATTGTTGACTGAATTAATCTCAAAGTGTGTACTGGAAGATTTTGGAAATACAAAACTACAAAAGCAGTCTATTGTGCAATCTTTTAATTTTCTTTATTATCTCAAAATGTAAAGGCATTAACACGATTCTATCGTCCATATTGGAGAGCCAATCTTCTGTAAAATGTAACCCAAGGAATAGTTTTTGTCAATGATACTTGATACTTCAAATAGCCACTTGTTTCCCATGACTTATATTCCTTAACAAGGCTCAGCCAGTATAAATCATGTTCTCATAGTACCTTTCACTTGGGCTTCAAATATCTTTGGTGATGTGTTATTTTTATCAGTTGAACAGAAGCCTGAGTTGATATTTTAATTAGGTGTCTGCTCGGGTCTCCAAATCAAAACGTTTTCAAATCTAACATAACATATGATGTATCTGAGTACAGCGGGTAAAAGTCAATTATTGTTTTCAGTCAAATGAACGGAATCGACAGGCCCCAGATTATCAAGGTCCAGAACTCTCCAAGAGGAGCACCGTTTTGTGTCTGGGAACAAGCATGCGGCATCAACACTTCATCCATTCTTCACACAACCGCGACTCGCCGTTCCAGTGACATCAACGTGTGAAGGAAGGCAGAGAGGGAAGATATTGTCACCTAACAACCTCACCTCCATCCCTTCCAGCTTGTTAACGCGTGTTGACTTTTCATTCGTTTGCACGTTCCTGTCTCTCCCCCCCCCCCGCCCCAACCCCCCGAGCCCCCTCCTGTTTTTTCCTCTTCATCTGCTTTCCCCGTCCTTTCCCGTCTTCCTTTCTCTTTTCACGCCCTTCCCTGTCCCGGAACATGTCCATTTATTTTGTCACGCTTTTCACAGACGCGCGAACACGCACAAAGTTATATGTTCACAAGCATTGACTTGCGTTCACACTGATGAGACCCCATTTTTGCGGTGATCCATTGATTGTATACAAATGCGTGAATGGTAGAGGAAAACTGGCAGTTCATCAACCTGACACTGTAAGGTGTGAATGTGAAATAATATGAATGTATAATATTATGGCAACAAATTTCAGTCTATAAAATGCTTCTGCGATACCCTGATCTGGTAGCAGAAGTCAAATTTCAATATTTCAACAGTGTGGATTATACTGCTACCAAAGAGGAGAATTCCTGTCGATAAGCAGTATAAACAGAAGCGAAGAGAACAGAACATATGGAGCACGTCTTCATTATCAAGAGTACCATGATCAAAAGGAATATACTGAGGGATAGTACAACAGAAAAAAAAGAAGAAGAAAAAGAGAAGACGAGCACAGAAATAGAAAAGTTTGATGTCCATGTACATAAAAAGTGCACACAAGAAATCCATGCGCATACTCTTGCATATATGCTGCACATTATACATTACTTATGGTGCTACTGTCCAGGTCTGCCTACGTGATGATTTAAAAAGAAAACAAGTGATGATTGAAGAAGCAGGACACTGACTGCTTTGGAAAAAAAAACCCCAACTTTTGTACCGACGATCCATGAGAAACATCCAAGAAAAAAAAGCTAAAAGCTGGATGAAATTTAACCTCACTGTTTGATCTAACCTTTCTGTGAAGACGCTTGATACATACTTCATCCAGAGACCCAATCATTTTAGTACCATTTGAAATGTGTTGAGAGCTATATTTCTACTTTCGACATATTTCCATACCAGTCACTGATATCAGATTAGCACAGTCTCAGTGATAGCTCTGTAGAAATCAACCAGAATTTCTGTTTTGGTCCTGTCGATTATGTACCAAAATACTGAACAGACAACTGCAATACTGAAATCACACAAGAAGAGGCGATTTTCGATGTGACTAGTAATGAACATAATAGCGAACCATCAACTCGATACTAGTTACGGCAAATTTCATTCTATTAACAATTGCGCATATTCCAGTGATTCATTTGACCTGCTTAGTTCTTAATTAAATGAGGTTGAGATCTACATGCATATCACGTACACCAGTGATGTACATTTCTAGCGTAATATCTAATACAAGCCCTTGGCGCTTACACTTAGGCACTAACCAACCTCGCACACGAACGTGCACCCACGTACGAGACAGAGAAAATAAGAAATGGATATGAAATTTGTGCTATGACTTGTTAGGAAACACTGCTGATAAACTCTTAAGTTTTTAATGACTTACCAAAACATTTTCTCCTTCCCAGTTAAAGATTTTCAATTGTACCATAGCTTTAAACATAAAATCATACCCCGAATCGAGTCCAAACAAAATTGGCTAAGTGCATGTTTTTTCTCACTATGACTCACAAACGTTACCACCTTAAGTTTTTTTCTGTATTTCTTTGCAAGGTTAGAAACCATCGTGTGTAAATTACGGATAAAGAACTTGCTCAGAATTAGTGGATACATTTTGTGACACTTTAACACAAAGTATGGACAACACCATATTTGACAAGAAATGTTTACAGTTTATTACAGACTACTACTTCTTCGAATATCACATAATGGTTTGGCTTCTAATAAAGTCACACGCTCAATGGTAATAATTACGCATGGCATCAGCGCTGAAACAGTTCACACCAAAATCCTTATTTCCTGCGTTGAAATGGTTTCGTATTTTTCAAAGAAACAATAGCCGATGATTTTTTTTGCCAAAGCATTGTCAACGTAAACAAGCAGACAAATAAAACAGAGACATGAACAGACAGACTCGGTTTGAATAACAATATTTCTTGAAAAAAGAGAGAAAACGTTGAGTAGCAAACAGTGCACACCACTGCTAACATTGCAACTGAAAGAGATCATTTATCTTACGTTTTGAAAGAGAGGGCCCGAGGGCGGTAAGCAAGGTGGGACGGGGAGAGAGAGAGATAGAGATAGAGATAGAGATACGGATACGGATACGGATAGTTTATTCAATAAAGGCCATCATGGCCCCTCATGAAGCGGGTACAGTGAATCAACATTCAAAATCAAAACCTTACAAATTACAGAAGTGAATAATAAACTGCAAATGATAATCCACAAACTGGATAATGCACAACTAATAATAATTAACTACATAATACACTGCGAAACTTAAAAGCCTTATATAAGTAAATAGCAAACTGTTTTATAATAGTTTCGTTAGTTGATGACATAAGCATGGCAAGTCGAAATAAAGTAGGGTGTCTATAATATTTTTGTGGAATCCACTCATGTCTAAGGTCATTCAAAGCAGGGCAACACAACACAAAGTGAAGTTCGGTTTCTTCAGCACGTCTGCATAAAGGGATAGAGATAGATAGATAGATAGATAGATATATATAGAGAGAGACGGACACGGACAAGGATGATTTATTCAATACAGGCCGTGGCCCCTCGTGAAGGGGTGGTGCAAACAAAGATTTCAGATATGATGATAATAGACATGATAAATGATGGTAAATAAACACAGTAAAAATGCGAAAAGCAGTCCTCAGCTACAATTAGTCTTTCTGTTATATAGAATGATACCGAGGAAAAAGAATGCTTTACTCAACTGCAAACATTGTTTCCAATTTTCATGACTTTACATATGTAAACTGCCAGTTGTTTATTAACATGTTCATTAGTGGTGAGAGAGAGAGAGAGAGAGAGAGAGAGAGAGAGAGAGAGAGAGAGAGAGAGAGAGAAACTCAGAAACGCTTTTTGTACAATGATTAAGATTTTAACCGTGTCCTATTCTTCCAATCTGTCCTTAGAGATAGACAGATAGATAGATAAATAGAAATGAGACAGTTGTGTTTGTGCTCGTGTGTTGTGCGTATGTGTATGCGTGTGAGAGAGAAGGGGAGAGAGCGACAGAGAGAGAGAGAGAGAGAGAGAGAGAGAGAGAGAGAGAGAGAGAGAGAGTCACCTTGGCACTGTCCTCTGCACGAATCATTTCAACTGGAACGGAGAAGGGATCAAGAAGGACAGTCAATATTGTGAAACCTAGGAAACAGCACCCACTCTGCTAACGGCAAAAAAAACCCCAAACAAAACAAACTCGAAGATCCATGAAACTCGATTCTCATGATACCTTCACATTTCTCACAGGCGAAGGCGAACTCCTATCACAGGGTGGAGCGAACTATAACTTCATCAACTGAAGTCCTTCTTTCGTCACGAAAAGACAATTCCCAAAGTATGGGTAAAAAGAAAAACAAACCCAAACCAACCCCAAAAACCTTATGGTCATGGTCACAAACCCTGCTCTGTTCTTCCCTTAAAAGACCCATGAAGACACTGGGAACAAACACACACACATACACATGTTTGCCTTTACTTTACAAACACAAGATAACCACCACCAGTCTTACTTTGTTTCCTCTCCTCCTCCTCCTCCTCAAAGTTCTTCACACTCATCGAACCATCAACTGATCGATCCTAGATCGTCCGTTGGACTGTGACGATACCTGGGAGAGAAGGGAATATGATCCAAGTCCAGAGTCACGCCGCTGGCAGGCAGGCAGGCGAGTGCGCGTGCGCGTGCGCGTGCGCGCGCGGGACTCCCACCCAATGGGCGTCCTTCTCTCGGACCAGAGAAACAGGCTCTGTCTTCGTCTTCACACAGCCTATCTACCCTGCTTCCTCACGCTCTCTCTCTCTTTCTCTGTGCCGGTGTAACACACTGAAAGTGTCCCTCTCTCGATTTCCACCCCCACCCCTCGACGTTGGCAAGTTTGACATGAAAACGAATGAAACATTTCTTGGGGAAAAATATATATGTTGTATTTTTCTTCCTATGAATAAGTACGTTGAAAAAAGAAGAAAAAAGAAGAAAAAAAAGAAGAAGAAAGAACAGACAAGGAAAATGTTCTCACAAAGTAGAAAAAAAAATGAAATAGTAAGACAACACAGAGAAACTAATACAAGAAAGACACAAATCTCAAGACTTAGCAGTCGTCTTACTGAACAGAACATTTTTTTTTGGTCCCTTTATTTCTTTTTTCTTCTCTTTTTGTCAGTCCTCGATTCTGTCTCTTTTCTTTAAGCTCTCCCCCTTTCTTTTCGCCCTTTTATTTCCTCGTTCTCCGAGGCACACACACACAAAAAAAGACATCGTAAACTAACCTAATGTAGACGATGAAATCTCCAACTGGGTTGTTCTGGGTAAAAAGAATTAATTTTCATTTTCTTGTTGTTGTTTTTTTCGGTGGAGAGAGAGAGAGAGAGAGAAGAGAGAGAGAGAGAGAGGGAGAGAGAGAAGGTCGGGAGGGAGCGAAGGAAGGAGGGGGGGAAAACGAGAAAGAGAGAGCGCGAGAAGAAGAGGAGAGAGAGAGAGAGGGAGCGAGGAAGTGAGTGTGTGTGTGTGTTCGCGTGCGTGTGTGTGTGAGAGAGAGAGAGAGAGAGAGAGAGAGAGAGAGAGAGGGAGAGAGAGAGAGAGGGGGAAAGAAGGAGAGGGTGTGTAGTGTGTGTGTGTGTGTGTGTGTGTGAGAGAGAGAGAGAGAGAGAGAGACAGGGGGAGAGAGAGAGGAGAAAGAGAGAGAGAGAGAGAGAGTGTGTGTGTGAGGTAAAGGAGAGAGAGATAGAGGGAGAGAGATGGATGGAGGGAGTGTGTGTGAGAGAGAGAGAGAGGGGGATCTTAATTTTCATCAAGTCCTATAGGAACAAAACACCAAGGAGAGAAATATCAAACAATATTTCACGACAGAAATGGGAGAAGAAAGTAAAACATACACATACGTGACACAAGAAAGAACACATGAAGATAATATTTCACGACAGAAATGGGAGAAGAAAGTAAAACATACACATACGTGACACAAGAAAGAACACATGAAGATGATTTGGAGGAAGAGGGAGCGAGGGTCGGGGGAGGGGGAGGGGGAGGGGTGGGGGCAGCGGATCGTTATATAAAAAAGAGAAACAGAGGGAAGGTATGTTAGAGGACGTTTATCCGGCTCTTTATCTGTGCCGCTTGGTGTTGTACTACGGAATCTTCTGCCCTTTTCTTTTCTCCAAAGTTTGTCAGTCAACCAGAATTACGACTAGACTTAATCCGTGCATACATATCTTCACCACAGAGAAATGACCCATTGCATACAAAGCACTATGCCCAGAATTAAAAGACCACTGCAACTAAAAGGTATGATAAAACAATGAGGAAAAAAAAGAGGCCGTACGCGCGTTTCTCCAAAACCTAATATTTCATTCAAGTAATGAGGACGAATCCTAGGTACACCCGGTTGCATCGATTTGATCAAAGCTAAATGCTCAAGACGTGTTGATTGTCTGTACACAGGTGCAGAATATCTCTGTTCGATTTGATTGTCAATACACACAGGCACAGAAAACCATTGTTCGATTTGATTGTCTATACACAGGTACGTAGCATCACTGTTCGACATGTGCAAAGTATACAATAAAGTACAGATCAAATGACGCTAAGTAAGTTACGAACACGGCGTATTTCACTCCCAGGTCTCTTCTTCTTCTTCTTTTTTTTTTTTTTGCTGCCCCATCATCTGCACCGTTTCAGTGGCATTACTCCCACGCCGCTCATTTAGATTCCCCCATACACAGCCACACCCGGGTTCGTCCGTCGCAGTTCCAGCGTCGGCAGTCCACAGGGAACCATCGATGTTAGGTCGCCAGGAGGCCACACACCAGAGGAGACCCTGCACTGCTGCTGAGTCACTTCGGTGGTGTTCAGTGGTGCCTGTTCTGTTTTAACGTACTTAGGACACCACCTACTAAGCCCCCTACTAACGACAATAATGGCTTAGTCGCGGAGCCAGACTGAGTGAGCGTCCCTCCCAGAGTGGAGACCGCCACCACGTCCCTCAAACAACAGCCCCCCCCAGGTCTCTTCTTCTTTGTTCGTGGGCTGCAACCCCCACGTTCACTCGTACGTACACGAGTGGGATTTTACGTGTGTGACCGTTGTTACCCCGCCATGCAGGCAGCCATACTCCGATTCAGTAGATAACTCCGAGGTCTAAAATGCATTCGGCAGTCAAAACGCTACATTCTCCGCAGTTCTGGGCCAGTTTGTTGGTTCACAGCCTTCGTTTATCGACATGTCTGAGGTCTATCTCCACTGTTTGCTGCCAGTTCATCTTCAAGTTCATTCGTTGTGATCAGAATTCGTCTCGATTTGACCGAAACCCTAAAACGTACAGTTTCTTAATTCTGTTAAAACCCAAACGAGAATTTTTTTGGAATTTTTATATCTATTTGTTCTTATACATTCCTTCCTTCCTTCCTCTCCCTCCCACATCTTCTACCCCCAGCCTGTTAAACATGACAGTTATTTCAGACCTCTAACCATAGTTCTGTTCAACTGATACACACCCGCAACGTGAGCTTAGTCTTCCATCCGTGAAAACACCCCCCAGGCTAGAGGAGAGGAGTATGGTTTGTGGTCGTTAAATTCCAGCACTGTGTGAACGAAATCAACATTATCGACATGGAGAAGGGGCATGTAATTCAGCAGTTTGTGCGCAGTGCATTCTTTTGTCTGTTCGTACTTATATACGGAGACTGCTTGTTTGCCCGGGTTTTTTTTTTCTTTTTTCTTTTCAAGTGTCAAATTTAGTTTCCGTCCTCTGAGTGTCGACGAAGCTTTGAAGTGAGGAAGTGTGTGTGTGTGTGTGTGTGTGTGTGGTGAAGGGTAATGGCAATAGCAGTGTTTTACTGAACATGCATCAGTAAAGCCCTACACAAAAAAGAGCACCATGGGGATACTGCAGATCATTATCAACAAATCTCAATAATCTTCTCTCACCGCGTCCCATGCCCGTGTGTCTCCCATTCGTCCATGAACACTCGCAAATACGCATGCAAACTTACACACACACACACACACACACACACACACGCAATCAACACACGCACGCACACAACACAGTAATAGATCATACTGCAATAATAAATCCAATAGAATGACAATAAAAAACCTATAATATATATATATACACAGTAATAGATCATACTAGAGGTAACGCGTCCGCCAAGGAAGCGAGAGAATCTGAGCGTGCTGGTTCGAAATACAGCTCAGCCGCCGATGTTTTCTCTCCCTCCACTAGACCTTGAGTGGTGGTCTGGACGCTAGTCAGTCGGATGAGACGATAAACCGAGGTCCCGTGTGCAGCATGCACTTAGCGCACGTAAAAGAACCCACGGCAACAAAAGGGTTGTTCCTGGCAAAATTCTGTAGAAAAATCCACTTTGATAGGAAAAACAATAAAACTGCACGCAGGAAAAAATACAAAAAAGGGTGGCGCTGTAGTGTAGCGACGTGCTCTCCTGGGGAGAGCAGCCCGAATTTCACACAGAGAAATTTGTTGTGATAAAAAGAAATACAAAATACAAAATAGTTTTTCATCAGAATATATGTATTAAAAACATGAATTCATGGAAACGGTAAAGAACGTACCAACATAGATAACAACCTGTCCATGTGAGTCACATGAAGCATGACCTTAAATTTAAGATGAATAAAAACAAAACACATTCACCCCCATTCATTCATGCTGGTGATGTTCGAACTTCGGATTCGAAGACGACCATAGCTTCAAGAATCAGACGGAAGATCGATGGATGTGGGTACGGAAGTGACTGGTGAGGCCAATCCGGGCCCTGAAGGCTCGGCCACATGTGGGACACAAGTGAGTGGGTGCTGTCGTGGCAGTGGATGCTGCTCGGACCTTGCGCACAGCACGCTTTCGTTGCGCCGCGGTGATGCGCCTGGCTTCAGCTGCACGGGCTCCTGTGGTGATCTTGCTGCGCCAAGCTGGACGGTCCACAGCAAGCGTCTCCCACGTGTTGATGTCGACGCCCAGGTCTTTTAGGGCCGCTTTGAGGCAGTCTTTGTAGCGTTT
>NC_134894.1:57647904-57655404 GCF_041734735.1 Babylonia areolata
CACATCCAAGCAATATGGGGTCTTGAATCAGATTTTTAACACTACCGGCAAAAAAACCTCAAAACAAAACAAAAAAAGCCCAAAAAGGTCGGCATATTTTGCTTCGCGGAAAAAAACAAACAAACACACACACACACACACACACACACACACACACACACACAGCATACACGATAACAATGAAATACTGACACCCTTAAAGATCAAAACAGAAAAAACAAACACCCCCTGCCCCCAAAAAACAACAACAAAACAACAACATCAATCCCCACCCCATCCTCCCGAATAACGTAAAAAAAAAAACCCCAACAAAAACAACAACAAGAAATAAAACAACAACAACACACACACACACGCACACAAACAAACAAACAAAAAAACAAAAACAAACGAAGAGAGAGCCTAAAATCGTACGCACAGAGACACATGACAGAGATTTATAAAGCTGTGTATGCAATATAAAGCTGATTTATAAAGCTGTGCAACACCACAGACATTCACGCTCGCAACGACGAGGAGAGGAGTATGGTTTGTGGTCGTTAAATTCCAGCACTGTGTGAACGAAATCAACATTATCGACGTGGAGAAGGGGCATGTAATTCAGCAGTTTGTGCGCAGTGCATTCTTTTGTCTGTTCGTACTTATATACGGAGACTGCTTGTTTGTCCGGGTTTTTCTTTTCTTTTTTCTTTTCAAAGTGTCAAATTTAGTTTCCGTCCTCTGAATGTCGATGAAGCTTTGAAGTGAGGAAGTGTGTGTGTGTGTGTGTGTGTGTGTGTGTGGTGAAGGGTAATGGCAATAGCAGTGTTTTACTGAACATGCATCAGTAAAGCCCTACACAAAAAGAGCACCATGGGGGATACTGCAGATCATTATCAACAAATCTCAATAATCTCGATAAAGCAAATATTTTTAACCCCACTGGGAAATAATAATAATAATAATAATAATGGTACTTATATAGCGCTGAATCTTGTGCATAGACAAATCTAAGCGCTTTCGCACCAGTCATTCTCATGCACGCATAACTAAAACTGGAGAAACTAAAGACAAGGAAGAGGCAGGGAAGGGAGGCTATTTTGGGAAGAGGTGGGTTATAAGACCAGACTTGAAAGAGTTGAGTGTGGAGACTTGACGAAGCGAAAGAGGAAGTTCATTCCAATTGCAAGGTCCAGAGACAGAGAAAGAACGGCGGCCAACAGTCGAGAGTTTGAATCTGGGTATGCGTAAGTGGAGTGGATCCGAAGCTGATCGTAGTGAGCGAGATGGAGTGTAGAGGTGAAGGCAGCCACAGAGATAGGAAGGGGCTGATTTGTGAAATCATGAGACAACCCAACCTGTGGACGAACATCGACTCCAGTGACCTGTCCACCGATGGTACCTTTGTGTGTGGAACTTGACGATCCAAAGGCTTTTCTGTAGCCGGCATTATAAAGATAATTCACCATTAGTTATTCCCGTCAATTAATGGCTTGTCGGGAACATCGACAGGGAAAATACTGTCCGGTCAAGATGAAGAGGATAACTGGTAAAGCAAATACGGTGACTACCTATCTGTATCGACACAGGTGGGGGATTACCAACCAAGAGATAGACAGACAGATAGATAGAGAGATAGACCGATCGAAAGATAGAGTCAGTCGTTAGAAGACAATCCATTGCCATCATGAAGATATTAGCTGCTATGGGGTATACTACTAGCTATGGGGTAGTCAACTGAGTTGTATACGGGCTGGAGAGCAAGCGAGAAAGAGAGAGAGAGAGAGTGGAGAGAGAGAGAGAGAGAGAGACAGAGAGAGAGAAAGGGGAACATAGAGGCACAGAGACGGCGATAGAGAGAGAGAGAACTCCAGACGATAGGAAATAACTGGCAATATGAAGACATTAGTGAAGTAACGCGGTACCTACCTACCAAACTAAAAGGTACTAAACTGGTCTGGCTGGGGAAGAGAGAGAGAGAGAGAGAGAGAGAGAGAGAGAGAGAGAGAGAGAGAGGAACGAAGAGTTGCAGTTGCACACACACACACGCGCGCGCGCGCACACCCACACATACTTACACACAAACACACACTCTCTCTCACACGCACACACACACACACTCCCACACACAGAGCCACTCCACACACACACACACACACACACACACACACACACACACACACACAGACATACACACGCCATAAACTCGTGCAGGCAGTGAAACGCAGAGCACCATATGAAGGACGCAATCAAAACTACACGCACAGTAAAATATCCTAGACACGTATACACGCACGCATACATGCAAACACACACACACACACACACATACACATACGTACACGAACCCACCCAGCCACCATACCCACCCTCCCACGCACACACACACACACACACACACATTCGCTCACACGTCTGCATACACATATATAAATAGAACACAAATGCAACTAACTCCTCCACCTGCAAACAATTATAAACAGAACAAGATGTAATCTTGACAGGAGTTCGAAGTAATTCCCTATGATTTGTCAACAAAACAACTTCTCTTTTTTTGTGTGTGCCAAAGTCTTCGTGATCTAGTCATGATTGATCCGCTGAGATGTACATCGCGAGACATTTTCTCCGTGACTGATACGCTGATAGGTACATCGCGAGACATTTTCTCCACGACTGATACGCTGAGAGGTACATCGCGAGACATTTTCTCCGTGACTGATACGCTGAGAGGTACATCGCGAGACATTTTCTCCGTGACTGATACGCTGAGATGTACATCGTGAGACATTTTC
Source organism: Babylonia areolata (assembly GCF_041734735.1). NCBI lineage: Eukaryota > Metazoa > Mollusca > Gastropoda > Neogastropoda > Buccinidae > Babylonia > Babylonia areolata. Next base: position 57,650,676 of record NC_134894.1, read on the forward strand.
TCCGCGACTGATACGCTGAGATGTACATCGCGAGACATTTTCTCCGTGACTGATACGCTGATAGGTACATCGTGAGACATTTTCTCCACGGCCGATACGCTGAGAGGTACATCGCGAGACATTTTCTCCACGACTGATACGCTGAGAGGTACATTGTGAGACATTTTCTCCGTGACTGATACGCTGAGAGGTACATCGTGAGACATTTTCTCCACGACTGATACGCTGGGAGGTACATCGCGAGACATTTTCTCCACGACTGATACGCTGAGATGTACATCGCGAGACATTTTCTCCACGACTGATACGCTGAGATGTACATCGCGAGACATTTTCTCCGTGACTGATACGCTGAGAAGTACATCGCGAGACATTGTCTCCACGACTGATACGCTGAGAGGTACATCGTGAGACATTTTCTCCACGACTGATACGCTGAGAGGTACATCGTGAGACATTTTCTACGTGACTGATACGCTGAGAATTACATCGCGAGACATTGTCTCCACGACTGATACGCTGAGAAATACATCGTGAGACATTTTCTCCACGACTGATACGCTGAGAGGTACATCGCGAGACATTTTCTCCGTGACTGATACGCTGAGAGGTACATCGCGAGACATTTTCTCCACGACTGATACGCTGAGAGGTACATCGCGAGACATTATCTCCGTGACCGATACGCTGAGAGGTACATCGTGAGACATTTTGTCCGTGACCGATACGCTGAGAGGTACATCGCGAGACATTTTCTCCACGGCCGATACGCTGAGAGGTACATCGTGAGACATTTTCTCCACGACTGATACGCTGATAGGTACATCGCGAGACATTTTCTCCGTGACTGATACGCTGAGAGGTACATCGTGAGACATTTTCTCCACGGCCGATACGCTGAGAGGTACATCGTGAGACATTTTCTCCGCGACTGATACGCTGAGAGGTACATCGTGAGACATTTTCTCCACGACTGATATGCTGAGGGGTACATCGTGAGACATTTTCTCCGCGACTGATACGCTGAGAGGTACATCGCGAGACATTTTCTCCACGACTGATACGCTGAGATGTACATAGCGAGACATTTTCTCCGCGACTGATACGCTGAGAGGTACATCGCGAGACATTTTCTCCACGACTGATACGCTGAGATGTACATAGCGAGACATTTTCTCCGCGACTGATACGCTGAGATGTACATAGCGAGACATTTTCTCCACGGCCGATACGCTGAGAGGTACATCGCGAGACATTTTCTCCACGACTAATACGCTGAGAGGTACATAGCGAGACATTTTCTCCGTGACTGATACGCTGAGAATTACATAGCGAGACATTTTCTCCACGGCCGATACGCTGAGAGGTACATCGCGAGACATTTTCTCCACGACTGATACGCTGAGAGGTACATCGTGAGACATTTTCTCCACGGCCGATACGCTGAGAGGTGCATCGTGACACATTTTCTCCGTGACTGATACGCTGAGAGGTACATCGTGAGACATTTTCTCCACGACTGATACGCTGAGAGGTACATCGCGAGACATTTTCTCCACGACTGATACGCTGAGATGTACATCGCGAGACATTTTCTCCGTGACTGATACGCTGAGAATTACATCGCGAGACATTGTCTCCACGACTGATACGCTGAGAGGTACATCGTGAGACATTTTCTCCACGACTGATACGCTGAGAGGTACATCGCGAGACATTTTCTCCACGACTGATACGCTGAGAATTACATCGCGAGACATTGTCTCCACGACTGATACGCTGAGAAATACATCGTGAGACATTTTCTCCACGACTGATACGCTGAGAGGTACATCGTGAGACATTTTCTCCGTGACTGATACGCTGAGAGGTACATCGTGAGACATTTTCTCCGTGACTGATACGCTGAGAGGTACATCGCGAGACATTTTCTCCACGACCGATACGCTGAGATGTACATCGCGAGACATTTTCTCCGTGACTGATACGCTGAGAGGTACATCGCGAGACATTTTCTCCACGACTGATACGCTGAGATGTACATAGCGAGACATTTTCTCCGTGACTGATACGCTGAGAGGTACATCGGGAGACATTTTCTCCACGACTGATACGCTGAGATGTACATAGCGAGACATTTTCTCCGTGACTGATACGCTGAGAAATACATCGTGAGACATTTTCTCCACGACTGATACGCTGAGATGTACATACCGAGACATTTTCTCCGTGACTGATACGCGAGATGTACGATCGCAGTAGACATTTTCATCCATGCACATGAATATAGCTGCTATGGGTACTATCTAGCGGTAGTAACTATTTGTTCCGGCTGGAGAGCAGCTGAAAGAGAGAGAGAGTGCGAGACATAGAAGATGAGACGTAGAGAGAGAGATGAGGAGAATGACATGGCCACAGATGAGCGATAGAGAGAGTAGCGAACTCCAGGACGATAGAAATAATTGCATAGAGACATTAGTGAGTAATGGGTACTATACAACTAAAAGGTACTTAACTCCGGCTGCTGGAAGAGACGAGAGAGAGAAGAGAAGGAGAAGAAGAGAGGAGGAAAGAGACGAAGATTGCGTTCACACACACACACGCTGCGCGTGCACACATACCAACATATATTACCCAACACACCTCTCACGACGCACACGACACATTCCACCGAGCACTCCAACACTCACACAACAAACATACACAGCACAACACCACACGACTACACGCATAACCGTGCAGAGTGAACCAAGCCCTATGAAGAACGCAATTCAAAACTACACGCATAGTAATACCTAGAGGTACACGCAGCATTTCATGCAAACAGACACACCATCTAACATACTACATCGACCCACAGCACCATATCCCTCCCACGCACACAAACCCGAACATTCGCTACATCGTGAGACACATATATAAATAACACAAATGCAACTACTCATCACCCTGCAACAATATAACAGATGTACTTGACAGGATTCGAATATCTCCTATGATTTGTACAACTAAAAACTTCTCTTTTGTGGCAAAGTCTTCGTATCTATCATGACTGATCGCTGAGAGGTAATCGCGAGACATTTTCTCACGGACTGATACGCTGAGATGTACATGCGAGACATTTTCTCCGTGACTGATACGCTGAGATGTACATCGGAGACATTTTCTCCGTGACTGATACGCTGAGAATTACATCGCGAGACATTTCTCCACGACTGATACGCTGAGAAATACATCGTGAGACATTTTCTCCGTGACTGATACGCTGAGAGGTACATCGTGAGACATTTTCTCCACGGCCGATACGCTGAGAAGTACATCGTGAGACATTTTCTCCGTGACTGATACGCTGAGAAATACATCGTGAGACATTTTCTCCACGACTGATACGCTGAGATGTACATAGCGAGACATTTTCTCCGCGACTGATACGCTGAGAAATACATCGTGAGACATTTTCTCCACGACTGATACGCTGAGATGTACATAGCGAGACATTTTCTCCGCGACTGATACGCTGAGAATTACATCGCGAGACATTGTCTCCACGACTGATACGCTGAGATGTACATAGCGAGACATTTTCTCCGTGACTGATACGCTGAGAGATACATCGTGAGACATTTTCTCCACGGCCGATACGCTGAGATGTACATCGCGAGACATTTTCTCCGTGACTGATACGCTGAGATGTACATTGTGAGACATTTTCTCCGTGACTGATACGCTGAGAGGTACATCGTGAGACATTTTCTCCGTGACTGATACGCTGAGAGATACATCGTGAGACATTTTCTCCACGACTGATACGCTGAGAAGTACATCGTGAGACATTTTCTCCGTGACTGATACGCTGAGATGTACATAGCGAGACATTTTCTCCACGACTGATACGCTGAGAGGTACATCGTGAGACATTTTCTCCACGACTGATACGCTGAGATGTACATAGCGAGACATTTTCTCCGTGACTGATACGCTGAGATGTACATAGCGAGACATTTTCTCCGTGACTGATACGCTGAGATGTACATAGCGAGACATTTTCTCCGTGACTGATACGCTGAGAATTACATCGCGAGACATTGTCTCCACGACTGATACGCTGAGAATTACATAGCGAGACATTTTCTCCGTGACTGATACGCTGAGAGGTACATCGCGAGACTTTTTCTCCACGACTTGGGTAACTTTATCTGCATCAGTCCTTGCTCCACCTTTCCGGGAGTGCAGCTCCCAGTGAACAGATGATCTTCTTCTTCTTCTTCTTCTGCGTTCACTCGTATGCACACGAGTGGGCTTTTACGTGTATGACCGTTTTTACCCCGCCATGTAGGCAGCCATACTCCGTTTTCGGGGGTGTGCATGCTGGGTATGTTCTTGTTTCCATAACCCACCGAACGCTGACATGGATTACAGGATCTTTAACGTGCGTATTTGATCTTCTGCTTGCATATACACACGAAGGGGGTTCAGGCACTAGCAGGTCTGCACATATGTTGACATGGGTGATCGTAAAAATCTCCACCCTTTACCCACCAGGGGGATCCATACAATGGTCTTCGTGTAAACTTGGACACCCCTCCCCCCCCTCCCCGCCCCCCCCCCCCCCCCACTGCCCTCACACATTCGCGCTTTACATTGTCTCTTGTTTCACTGAACAACTAATCATACAAGCTCAGGTTTAAGAATCTCTCTCTCTCTCTCTCTCTCTCTCTCTCTCTCTCTT
>NC_134894.1:57660404-57692904 GCF_041734735.1 Babylonia areolata
TCTATGACCAATACCGAATGGTGGGGAAGGAATATCGATCGCCGTAAAGCCGGTTTCATCAACACAACATAATCAAAGGACTTGTCATACCGATGTTTTCTTCTTCTTCTTCCTTTTCTTAAAAAAAGAAGAAAATCCTGTATAAAGAAAGTCTTAATATTCCTCTTAAGTACTGCACCTGTTGTAGAAAAGTCGCTTGTACAAGTACACATGTGGTGTATACGGATTAACTGTAAAGCGTCTAGTTTCGTTTATTTATTTATAGTCTTGTTCATCTGAGATGATGATATTAGACTGATGATGACTGTGTAAAGCGAAGTGAGAAATCACGGTGCATGACAGTTTTCGTTACTGACATAAACAGAAAGCAGTAAAAACCCCCAAAAAACCTCTACAGTTGGTGTGCAAAATGAATCCATAGTTTCGCAGATTAACATAACCAAGCAAAGAAACAAAAGACATAAAACAAAACAGCAAAAACCAAAACCAATAAACAGAACAAACAAACAAAATATACAACCCCCAAAAAAACAAACAGCAGCAACAACAACATGAACAAACAACCAGACGAGCTGTCACTAAGTTTCAGTAGCTTTCAGTTTTCAGTAGCTCAGGGAGGCCTCACTGCATTCGGACAAATCCATATACGCTACACCACATCTTCCAAGCAGATGCCTGACCAGCAGCGTAACCCAACGCGCTTAGTCAGGCCTGACGTGAAATAACTAAAGGACGTGGATGTTTGTTAACCCCCCTCCCACTGGCATCATCTATCTACTCAAGTCTTAATGCTTGGAAGCTCCTGTTCTGTAATTCCAATGGAGAGGTCTTTGTGATCAGTTCACGAACACTGATTGCATACAACTTCATTGAAATTATTGTTTCCGGCAGTAAACAGTGATTCCTTCTACGGGAAGTCACTAACTAAAACTCCACGAAAGTAATAATACTGTTTTTCGTTTGAAACGGAACAGTTGGTGATTGTTTTAACTCACTCAGTACGGCCAGTCCTCTTTTCTCCTCTACACAGACCCTTCGGATGTCCAGTGGGTGTCTGAATGACCCAACCAATAGCTTCCGTCGTCAGAATTGTGGTATTCTTTGTCAACATTCACCTCTTCAGTATAAGAGCCTTCCACTTGTAATATTTTGATGATGGTAATTGGGGTGAAACGCTGTTAACGTCGTCTCTTTCGCCGTTCGTATGGAAAGAGTTAACCCTCGTCTTCATGGTACTCCAAACCATTTTGGAACTGTTTCTGTTGTTCTTGTATGGGTTGTTGTCTTCAATTTTGTTCCTTTCCAAGCACCATCTATGCCATCTTCACTTTGCAATATATTCCCATCTGAGTTCTTCTGCATCTTTGTTTTTTTTTTTTCGGAACATTTAGTAAAACGTTTCAGCGAATGTCGAAGAGAGAGAGAGAGAGAGAGAGAGAGAGAGAGAGAGACAGAGAGAGAGCGAGGGAGTGAGTGGGTAGACAGAGACAGGGAGAGAGAGGGTGGGAAAAGGAGAAATTGATCCACTTCAAAGTCTGGTTCTGCAACATAGTTACGGTCCCTATTGTTCTGTGCTTGTAAAAAAATAAATAAAAAACAACAACAAAAAACTACAAAAAACAAAAAAAAAAAAACAAAAAAAAAACAAACAAAAAAACAACAACAACAACAAAAAACAAACAAACAAACAAAAAACAAACAAACTTACTGCTCCAGGCCTCTGTTTGCACCCTGCTACATGTCGATATCGAAAACATTTCCTTTTCTGTCTTCAAAGAAGCCGTTCCTGATCCAGGCTCACATCAAGCCCTGATGAGTTAAATATCGATCTCCTGTTTGCAACGCTGACACGGTAAACGCCAAACGCAAATGCAAAGTGAGCAGGTTGCGTGCATCTATCTATCTGTATTCCATCTTAATTTCATTGAATCCGATGCCATGTCAGATCATACAATTTAATCTGATGTTATCCGATTTCGTCGTATCTCTCTTTTTCTTTTCTTTTTTTTTATATATTGGGTTCATTTTATTTGATTTAACGTTTATAATTTGTTTTGCGTGATCTCGAATCCTGTTATTTGAGCTGGTCTTCTAACTTCCTTCGCTTGTCTGTTTCATTTAATTATTTTATATAATGTTTTACTTTGTTTTTGTTTTATTTTTTCTTATTATTTTGTTTTAATTTCATATTATTCCTCTTAGTTTATCATCTTCTGTTTTATTTTCATTTGCCTTACTTCTCTTCGCATTGTTACATTTAATACATTTCGCACTGGTGGACTCTATTCTTATTTTACTTTATTTCTTTTTTTTTTGTGTCTGATGTTACTTCATTTTACGTTTTTTTATGTTACATTATTTCAGTCATGAGAGGATTTCTTAGATTGCTCCTGTGAGCCTTTCACTTTGTTTGTACTCAAACATATCTGTGCAGTGTGCTTCTGGCAACGCACCCATGGGCCGCTTTAAATTGCGCTTCAAAGGGAACCCGTCTGTAAACAGAAGATGAATGACTTGGAAGTGGTGGATCATAGGGTAGAGCACGCGCCCAGGGACCGAGGGCTTTAGGTTCGAACCACTCAAGTCCCAGAATCTACCTTCTCCAAGCCCGACACCCCAACCCCCCACCCCACCCACACCCACACACCCTCCACCCCTCCTTCCCCAAACACTAGTACAGGTCTGGGTGCACACCTTTTCGGGGGATGAGATCATAAACCGACCTCCCGAGTGAACAATCGCACTTTGTGCACGGAAAAGAATCCACGGCAACAAACCACTAGTTCATGAAAAAGCAAACAAACTAACAACAACAGCAACAAAACAACAAAAAAAGACCCCCCCCCAAAAAAAAAACCCAACAAAAAACCACCCAGGAGAAAAGTTCGCTGTATTCGGGGAAACAAGCACACATACAAGTAGACCAGAGTAAAAGGGTTACCGCCGCGCTGTGAAAGACCCGCTCTCTCTCTCTCTCTCTCTCTCTCTCTCTCTCTCTGTCTCTCTGTCTCTCTCTGTCTCCCCCCCACCCCCCCAGCACCCTTCCCCCTTCCCCAGGGGAAAGAATCCATGAATTCGCACAGAGATATGTTATGACAAGAACCTAATACAATGCAGTGCAGCTGATGTGACCTGAATAAGAACATGTACCCGTGGGAACGGAGTGTTCCCCCCAAACGAAGACCTCTAGAAACAAGAACCGATGGGGAGGTTCCCACAGAAAGGTCGGGAGATGCTGCTGGAAATTAAACCTAAGACATGCGACATTTTTGGAGTTAACACTACTCTCCCTCACCCCCCCCCCGCACCCCTAATCCTCCCCCCCCTCATCTCCTTCCCCGGTCCCACACACACATATTGTTGACAGACAAGAAACATGCAAAATGCTTGCCACCACGAGTAACGAATGCAGTGGGTCATGCATCAGTTTGCACACTCACCACAGGCGCTGCGTTGGTGTCAGCTATATCTATGTATCTATCTATTTATTTATCTATCTGTCTATCTATCTGTCTGACTGTCTGTCTGTCCATCTATTATAGAGCATATCTAATTTAATTTAAGGTATTCTCCGACTGACGAATGTTCGCCAAATATTAGTATTACAGCTCAGTATTTGTGTTCGTAAGTCATGAAATATGTACGCTATAACAGAAAAAGGATAACACAATACGTCAAATGAAAAAAACCAAACCAAACCAAACAAAACAAAACAAAAAAACAAGAGAGGCAAGCCTTCAAGACTCATTTGTGACTGAGAGTAAAACACACAAGCTTTTTATGTATTGAGTATAATTTCAAAATGTAATGTTTAAGATGAGAAAGATCAGTTTAAAGCAAATTAAGTCCCCTAGCATTAATTACAGAGTAATTTCCCTTTTTTTACTATCTGCACCAAAACGTTTGCAAAATAAATAAAATTTCCATGCTTAGCAAAAGAAATTCCTGTTTGAACAAAAAATGATAATAATGACTGCTCTTGTTGTTGGGTCAGAATATCAGATCAAAGTGCCAAGTTAAGAGAATACAAAAAATATAAATATAACAGTAAATGCAGTTTGCATATAATTTGCATATATTTATTTTTTTGTGCCCATCCCAGAGGTGCAATATTGCTTTAAACAAGATGACTGGAAAGAACTGAATTTTTCCTATTTTTATGCCTAATTTGGTGTCAACTGACAAAGTATTTGCAGAGAAAATGTCAATGTTAAAGTTTACCACAGACACACGACACAGACACACACACACACACACACAAACACACACACACACACAGACAACCGAACACCGGGTTAAAATATAGACTCACTTTGTTTACACAAGTGAGTCAAAAAAAAGCACATGATTAACAGTATCAGTGTTCTGCTGGTGAAGTTCAATGTCTATTTGTTACTGCTCTTGAGCAACATTTTCCTGAAACATCAAATGCAACACTTTAGTCTGTTGATTAGCTCTACAAAGAAAGTTCTGTCACTGAAGTTAGCTAATTTTATTTCCACATAGAATAAAATGCTTCAAATGTTTGCGTTCGTGCTGCGGACTCGTGTGTTTAAAATATCAGCTGTCTGTATTTCATTGTATCATGATTTGGTGTGTGTAGGAATGAATTAATTGTGACATGTGAGAAACCTGTTGAGTAGGAACTGGGTCAATACAAATTATGATTTGTGCATGACGATCAGTATATCCTGCACACACAAATTGTACGCGCGTACATATATATATATAAATATATATATATATATATCTATGTGTGTGTGTGTGTGTGTGTGTGTGTGTGTGTGTGTGTGTGTGTGAATGCTTGTGTTCCGAAATGAGAGAAAAAAAAAGAAGGAAAAATAATCTGATATTGGCGCCAAAGAAAGTAATCACCTTTACATAAGGGATGTACCGGACTTTTGTAGCATTTTAAGACAACTGTAAACATAAGTCGTAATGCCCTAAAACACACATGCAGTCGATAGTAAATCTGTGAGAACTATAATCAGATTAAAACAGTCTTTAGAAGACAGCATTAGTTACAAGAGGTGCGTCGATATATCAATAAATGAACACATTTTGGGGACTCGAGTGTGCACATATCGTTTAGATATCTTCTCGTGAAACATGCAGCTGAAACAGGACATAGTTCTTAATAATAATAATGGATACTTATATAGCACACTATCCAGAAATCTGCTCTAGGTGCTTTACAAAAACGCTTTGTTAACATAAAACATTACATCTATGTTACATACACACACCAAAATATGACTACACACACACGCACACACACACACACACACACACACACACACACACACACACACACACACACACACACACACTGCGTACATACATTTTAACAATACATGTGTATCTAACAGCTACCCTAACACATACGCACACATAGGCAGGCACAAACTTACATAAACGCACGCGCACACAATACACATTCATATACATGCATGTAGTTAACACAGTCAAGCACAGCTAACGCAAAGGAAGTGGACCTGGCATCATTACCAACTTTCCTGGCAGTATGCCACCTGTCCAGACAGGTGTTCAGCTTTCCGAAAAGATTTCAAGTGTTGTATGAATGCTGAAAACATTTTATCTGTGTCTGTGGTCCCCGCTATCTGTTTTTGTTGTTGAGAAATGACAACGCAAAGTTCCGGTAGATGTTACACGTCATTTGAAAAATCGAAGAAGCAAAAACAAAACAATAACAAACAAACAGCATGCTGCCACATATCAAGTGTCCCCTTCAATTTGCTGATTTCAACATAGAAGACGGCTACGTCAGTCTCGGAACAGATGCCGTCAAGGTTTGAGAAAGATTGGAGAAAAAAAGACACAAGAGAGCTATGCAAATGCAATGATTCAACACAACTCTACATACGGACAGAACCAAGAGTTGGAGCATAGTGAATCTTAATAATAATAATAATAATAATAATAATGATGGATACTTATATAGCACACTATCCAGAAATCTGCTCTAGGTGCTTTACAAAAACGCTTTGTTAACATAAAACATTATGTCTATGTTACACACACCAAAATGTGACTACACACAGACACACACACACACACACGCGCACACACACACACACACACGCACACACACACACACACACACACACACACACACACACACACACTCACACACACACACACACACACGCTGCATACATACATTTTAACATACATGTGTATCTAACAGCTACCCTAACACATACGCACACATAGGCAGGCACAAACGTACATAAACACACGCACACGCACACACAATACACATTCATATACATGCATGTAGTTATGTACATATACATATGTATGCACACATAGTCAAGTACAGCTAACGCAAAGGAAGTGGACCTGCCACAATTGAACTTATTGCTGAGGGAAAAGGTGAGTTTTGAGACGAGATTTAAAAGATACGAGGGAATCAGAATGACGGAGGTTATCAGGGAGCTTGTTCCACGTCTTTGGCGATTGAAATCTTCTACAAATTCATAATAGCCGTGTCCTTATATATTCCTTGATTCATTTCAGCCATCGTAAAAAAAACACCGTAGAGTACAGTTCCTCACATTCTGAAGTAAAAAGGACATGTTTATGATGAAAGGTAGTCCCTGATGTGGAATTGATTTCTTTGTGTATCTAGGCAACGACTCACATAAGCATTCTGACGACACATAATATGTACAGATGGAAGCGCAGCTACGATCTGTATGAAAAGTGATTTCGATCTGGAAGGAGACATCTTACACCAACAGAGATAGACCCATTTGGGGAGAGGGGGAGGAAACCGTGGATGAGTCTCAAGCAATCTCTTCATCGACATTGGCATCACCAGTTCTTTTCGGAACCTTAGATCTCCTTTTTCTCTTCGCAATGCAAACAGCTTTTAATGGTTATTAATATCCCTTTTCAATAACATCACCCTCCGCAACCTGCCGCATCTTTACATTACAGTGCTTGAACTCTTCAGCTAAGGACGGGGTGGGCAGAAAAAGGAATGCCCAAGAAAGAGGAGATGGGGGGGCAAATGTATATCAAACGTGTCTTTGCCGCCATCTCTGCCGCGTTGGGGCAATTTATTGATATTCCAAAAAACGCAACTGGATGCAAATAATATAATGTTGCACGTCGAGTAAGAAAAAGAAAAGAAAAATAGATTTCTTTAAAGAGACAAAGCACCAACACACACACACACACACACACACACACACACACACACACACACACACACACACACACACACACACACACACACACAGAAAGAGAGAGAGAGATATGCACACACTGTAACTCTGCGCCCTTCCCAGTACACACATCGTTGTCGAGGAAGCAAACAAGGAATATTCTCGACTTTCTAAAAAGCTCAGTCGTATATAGCATATAGTTCACAGGAACGAGCTATAACTGTTCCATCAAATATTTTTTTGTATGCAAGCATATTCCTTTTTAAGACGGTCGGGAATTTCATACCATAGTTTACCACCAGAATCAGTGAGAGATTACATGAAAAGATTTGTTCTGGGGCGAGGAGTAAAAAAATGTTAGGTCTGTTTTGTTTGTTTGTTTGTTTCTTTTTTGCTGTGAATATTATTTACTAGGATTTTTTTACAAGGCAAGTCCAAGCACGTTGTGGAACGGTCATAGTCAGGTTGACTGTACGCATGGAACGATAGTTTTCAGGTATGTTGATCAAGGAAATGTTTCATTCTGTTGAGCTGTGAAACAGTTTTCCGGATAACTTCTTGCATAGGAGAGAAACATGATGAGACCAAGACATGTCATAATCAATATCAAGACCAAGTATTTTATAAGAATTAACCTCTACCAACTCTTTGTCAAGTACCGTTAACCTCTACCAACTCTTTGTCAATACCAACTCCTTGTCAAGTACCATTAGCCTCTACCAACCTCTTTGTCAAGTACAATAAGTCCAAGTAATCAGTATTTACTATTTTGGCTTTATTGTTGTAACTTAATAAATTTAGATTTTGTTGGTGAATTCCCATGTGATTCATTTCAGTCCACTTGAGACATTTATCAAGATAGAGAGTGCGCGCAAGATGGCATATGTGTGTTCTTATATATTGCGATTAATTTCAGTCCGGTTGAGGTGTTTATCAAGATAGACAGTGCGCGGGAGGTGGTATATGCATGTTGCTGTGTGTTTGAGCGCAAAGCGAAAGAAAGTTAGAAAGGAGTGAGTGAAAAAACCACAACACAGACAGACAGACAGACAGACAGACACACGCACACACACACACACACACACACACACACACAAACACACACACACACACACAATGGAGGAAAACTGGTTCAAACGTATTGTGGTTCTTAAGAGGAGGGTGAGAGTGTGGGCAGTTGTTGAGAAAAAAACAACAACATCTGAAACAACACATCAAATCGGCAGTCACTGCCATGTAGACCGCTAGAATACAATGTATAGAGCACGTGAAACAACTAAAACAAAAAGTGGGGGGGAAATCGACCCGAAGAAAAACCAAACCAAATCACTGAAATTTGGCAGCAAGTCAATAACGCATTTTCCCTGGAAACAAGCAAGTGCACGAAAAACGTCGATTGGTGTTTGCAAAAAAAAAACACAACAGGACACTGTTTGTCCCACGCGCTCTCTGGTGTCATTCAAGGCAACCTTGTCAACAGCATCACGAAGAGCGGAATATCGAACGCCTCTAAAACGTGAACAGTACAAAGGGGCAGCCACTCTGGGATTTCGTTCTTTCCGCACCTGGTGCCGGGCACAGCACAGCTCCCGGTTTTATCCTCATTTTCTGTCTTAAAGTTTTTTTTTGTTGAAGTTTTAACCATGCAACGTGTGTGTCAGCAAAAGAGCTGCCAGTGAAATAGCTTTTGAATTCCGGGTTCATTACATCTACTTATTATTGGATTTCTTGCTTTAACTCACTCAGTACGGCCAGTCCTCTCTTCTCAGTCCTCTACACAGACCCCTCGGATGTCCAGTGGGTGTCTGAATGACCCAACCTTTAGCTTCCGTCGTCAGAATTGTGGTATTCTTTGTCAACATTCACGTCTTCGGTATAAGAGCCTTCCGCTTGCAATATTTTGATGATGGTAATTGGGGTGAAACGCTGTTAACGTCGTCTCTTTCGCCGTTCGTATGGAAAGAGTTAAAGTAGTTCTCTTCTTCATCTGTCAAAGAGATGTCGCGCGCCAAGCTTAGACGTGAGTCGGTTAATTTTTTTTAGTGTTCATTTTAGCTAAATCACTATCCACATATTCATATGCAGTAAACGCGTCGATTGTTTAGTTAGTGTCATTCTATGTGTTCTTTGCAGAATTTGTATTTCTTTTCTTTTAACTGCGAGCAAGAAAAAAATGTCATGCCATCATTATACCCAAACAAACGTTCTGGCAACTAACTGGGAAGAGCACAATAAAATCATCTGAATCCGGAGCCTCCGTGAAATAAACCGTTCATGATCTGGAAATACGGCTCAATCCAGAAGACTCACAACCTATCATTGGTATTAATTCAAAGATTGTTGTCACTCCAAAGCAGATATAGACAGACAAAGTATTTCCAGAGAATTTGTTAAAGTTGACCATGGACATACAGACACACAGACATCCACAGATACACACACGGACACACAGACAATGGAAACACCAAGTTATGACACACACTCACTTCATTTCCACTAGTGAGTCAAAAACGAACAAACAATAACCATGGTGGTAAGGACAGCACGCACAATGGAGACAGATTCTGGCCATATGTTAAGAGTTGAAAGCATGATGAAGACAAATCTTAGAAAACGTAAAAAAAAGAATTCGTTAGAACTCTGCAACGTCCTGCATGTTGAGAACTCACATGGGTGAGTAACCTTCTTGGCATCAAGTGTCAATGTTGTGGGAACAGCTCAACGCTTTCCCATCTCTGCGGGTCCAAAAAAATAAAAGATGGGGTCAGCGTTCACTTACACAAGCACACACACACACACACACACGCACACACGCGTGCGCACACACATATACAAATGTGAATATATTGCATACACACACACACACACACACACACACATACATATATATATATATATATATGATATGCATACATGCATACATGTCTGTATATATATATATATATATATATATATGTGTGTGTGTGTGTGTGTGTGTGTGTGTGTGTGTGTGTGTGTGTGTGTGTGTGTGTGTGTGTGTGAGAGAGAGAGAGAGAGAGAGAGAGAGAACTCAGAACTCAAAACGTTTTTATTCAAGGATTAAGATTTTAGGCATAGCCTATTCTTCCAATCTGTCCATGCTAATCTACATCTATTACAGAGAGCGAGAGAGAGAGAGAGAGAGAGAGAGAGAGAGAGAGAGAGAGAGAAAACTCAGAACTCAGAACTCAAAACATTTTTATTCAAGGATTAAGATTTTAGGCATAGCCTATTCTTCCAATCTGTCCTTGCTAATCTACATCTATTACACACACACACACACACACACACACACACACACACACACACACACACACACAGAGAGAGAATCTGCGTGCTTAAAGGGAAAAGGAGAACAGTGAGATACACAGACATGAGTGGGGGAAAAAAAAAACCCACCCAAAATACCAGAAAAACTGTTGAAAGAATACAACAGCAACGCATGAAATAATCGATCAGTGCAGTGCTGAAGACATCAATGCGATATAGATAGATCACAAGAAACAACCAAGACAAAAAAAAACAAAAAAAAACCAAGCAAAACAAAACATAGACAAAAAAGAAAAGAATCTGCCGAAATGGTTGCAGCAAGTCAATAACGTATTTTCCCTCTGGAAACATGCGGACGATCAGTGTTTGCAAAAAAAAAAAAAAAAAAAAGAACAATAAAAGAGTTTGTCGCACATGCTCAGTGGTGTCATTGAAGGCAACCTTGTCAACAGCCTCACGAGAAACGAACGAAATATCGAACGCCACAAAACACTGGACAGTACAAAGGGCGGCCACTCTGACTTTTCGCTCTGTTTAACTGCGCCAAGCGCCGACCACGGGAACCTGTGGAAGTTGCTCCCTGGAGTCATCGCCCTTATTCCTTTTATTTGTCTTCCTGATAATCTGCAAACGCTAGCCACGCAGCATGTTTCAGCGTAGGAGCTGCCGGTGATAAATGGCTTCAGAACTCCGAGTTCCTTTATTTCTATCTATAGTATTCCATGATCGAAATGGAAGCCGTCGAAAATACTTCTGCTTTTGATCTTTCAACACAGCACGGAGGGAGGGGGTGAGTGGGTTGAGGGGTGGAGTTGAGGACGCAAAGGAAAAGAGAACAGACGGGAAAAGACATTGTCCATTGTGTTTGAGGCTGTGGATAGAAGAAAGAGAAAACAGCCTCCTTGTGAAAAAAAATATTCCTGAGTAAGATACTAGGACAGCAATCGTACTGAGAGCACCCGACAAAGGTGGTTAAAACACAAGTGGTTTAACTGTTTTCGTACCAACAGAGAGAAAGGAACGTGCATGTTTCTGTTGCATGCAGGTATAAAAGTGTTGCGCATGCTGTTCGCCTTTCTCTGGAAGATCTAAAGCATGGTCATTGTGAGCATACACATAATAAATTGTCACGAACATTGAAAGCAGTGATTTTTTTGACATGCCGAGATTTGTTTTCGAGGCAAAGGTATCCAAAGTGCTCTGTCTGTCGCTTTTTTTCTTCAGAATTTTCCCAGGAACAACCCTTTTGTTGCCGTGGGTTCTTTTACGTACACTAAGTGCATGCTGCGGGACCTTGGTTTATCGTCTCATCCGAATGAATAGTGCTCAGACCACCACTCAAGGTCTAGTGGAGGGGGAGAAAATATCAGCGGCTGAGCCGTGATTCGAACCAGCGCGCTCAGATTTTCTCGCTTCCTAGGCGGACGCGTTACCTCTAGGCCATCACTCCACTGTGATGGAGACTTGATATACAAACTGTGTCATGCTGCAAGGACCGAGTGTTTATTCATCAATTCCAGATTATAAAAGGTAAATTCCGTGTTCATACATACTGAGCATGATATAGAATGCCAGCTGGGAGGGTCGAGCAGTCCAGAAAGATATCTCGAGAATAATAAACAGGAACCTTTTACGGAAGTAATACACGTGAATAGGAAAAACCAAGAGACGACAGATAGGAAGTTTCTGGGACAGAATTTTAACAGCAGTGACTGTCTATTCATCCGAAACTGACTGTGTCCGTTTGTCAGGTTTTTTTTCTTTCTTTTGCGTTCCTTCAGAATGAAAGAAAAGTCGATTTCATGCCAAAATGTACGCACACCATTCTTCACTCGTAAAATGTTTAATCATGTACCATTTCGTTGCGAAGCCTTGACTGAAAACTCCCAAAGTTTCTTTTCCTTCATCCGTCAGCTGACTTTTATTTGGAAGCACACTCTTGATATTCATCATCTGCACGTATTTCACCTTGTTGTTCCGCCATCGAACCAGGATGGTACAAACCAAACTGATGAAACATACACACTGTTTTAACTCTTTCCATACGAACGGCGAAAGAGACGACGTTAACAGCGTTTCACCCCAATTACCATCATCAAAATATTGCAAGCGGAAGGCTCTTATACTGAAGACGTGAATGTTGACAAAGAATGCCAAAATTCTGACGACGGAAGCTAAAGGTTGGGTCATTCAGACACCCACTGGACATCCGAGGGGTCTGTGTGGAGGAGAAGAGAGGACTGGCCGTACTGAGTGAGTTAAAAGAAAACCCCGAATTTGTCCAACTGATTTCTGATGTGATATATACTCATCTCATCCCGGGTCCACCAGAATGTTGTGGTAACAAAAAATGGAACCAAAGTAATCTACAGGATGTGATGGACAAAGTGGAATAGCAGTGAATTCTGGCTGACTACGACATTCGTTCTGAGACATATCTCATCATCATCATCATCATCATCATCATCATCACACATACTGCGAACTATGGGAAGAAAAAGCCCTTTTCAACTTTACTAGATAGTGATCCAAACGGCGTAATTCTCTGCATCACACAGTCCAGTGCTGGAATGTATGTGCACTGAGCTGTGCTATCTCTTTTTCTGTGGTGGTTTTCTCTGGCTCTTAGTGCTCAAGATTGCTTTGGTGCTTGACTGGCCACCAATGGCATCAAAGGAATTAGTGCGAATCTTTCTTCCAACCACTGGTACAGTGCTATGGAGAACATAACTGGCCCAACAATAAAGATAACGGCTTCTCAACTGCTGTTGAGAGTGAGAGAAAGCAGAATATAACAGAGCTTGGAAATACCATCTGACATGAATATCATTGCTGTACTGCTTTTAATAAACACACACACACACACACACACACACACACACACACACACACACACACACACACACACACACACACACACATCTCTATCTCTTGATATACATATATATATATATATATATATATATATATATATATATATATATATATATAGAGAGAGAGAGAGAGAGAGAGAGAGAGAGATAAATACGTGCGCGCGCGTGCACGTATGCACGCACAAGACACTAAAAAGGCAACAGTAGCACCATTGATTATCATTCATGCCATTCATCGACACTCTTGAACTTGTACGATATTTCAACCTTTTCAAACTAAAAATTTTGATTAAAAAAATTCAGACGACAATTACATCGTGCATCTTACACGAAACACAATCATTACAAATTAATGGAATGTGAAATTACGTGTTGTTTACATATTGATATTTTTCACGTGTTTCGTGTTGGCAGAGTTTTTGATGTCTTCTTGTCGGGGGAAGATTTGAGCTAGTGAACAAAGAAATCATTGTTCCTATTTTCAACCGTAGTGCTACTTGATTAGGAGTAATTCAGAGTAATTCCTTCCGTGCATGTACACTGTCTCTCTCTGTGTCTACCTAAGTATCAAAATGCGATCAAAAGGAGAAATCATCTACTCGGACCTAATTAAGTAAAAATCAATGTCAGGTCCATGAACAGTATGATATTGTGTGATGCTATTCAAGTTTTATAATACCCCTTCCCATGCCCAGCCCCAGTCCCCTGGTTTTGAATTGTGGTCCATGCCCAAAGTTCATTAAAACATTTTCGTTCGTTCGTTCGTTCGTTCTCTGTCTCTCTCTCTCTCTCCCTCCCCCCCTCTCTCTTTGTGTCCCCCTTGCACCCTCACTCTCTCTCTCTCTGTTTTCGGAGTGTGTAATGATAATGGTTATAAATGCAACGGCACAGGCGCTACATAGATGTCTAATTATTGTTATGAAGTGACTATTGATGAGGCACCGTGGCAGAATCAGTAAGGCGCTAGACTTGTGATCCAGTGGTCAGGGTTCGATTCTCCCGTTTCGACCTGGTGTTGTGTCCCTGGGAAAGGCACTTTACTCCAATTTTCCTCAGTTCCACTCAGGTGCGAATAGGTATTTGACTTGGTTGGGGAAGGTTAAAACGGCGGAAGGAGAGGATTGGGCCCCGTCTTCTTATACCGATGGCAGTAAAAGGAACCGGAACCTTTAACCTTTTTAAAAATGCGTTTGAGTAAAGAGTCCTTTTCGCACATTTAATGTAAACCACAGAGCACGGCGTGACCTTTTTAAAAATGCGTTTGAGTAAAGAGTCCTTTTCGCACATTTAATGAAAATGCGTTTGAGTAAAGAGTCCTTTTCGCACATTTAATGAAAATGCGTTTGAGTAAAGAGTCCTTTTCGCACATTTAATGAAAATGCGTTCGAGTAAAGAGTCCTTTTCGCACATTTAATGAAAATGCGTTCGAGTAAAGAGTCCTTTTTCGCACATTTAATGAAAATGCGTTTGAGTAAAGAGTCCTTTTTCGCACATTTAATGAAAATGCGTTTGAGTAAAGAGTCCTTTTTCGCACATTTAATGAAAATGCGTTTGAGTAAAGAGTCCTTTTTCGCACATTTAATGAAAATGCGTTTGAGTAAAGAGTCCTTTTTCGCACATTTAATGAAAATGCGTTTGAGTAAAGAGTCCTTTTCGCACGTTTAATGAAAATGCGTTCGAGTAAAGAGTCCTTTTTCGCACGTTTAATGAAAATGCGTTCGAGTAAAGAGTCCTTTTTCGCACGTTTAATGAAAATGCGTTCGAGTAAAGAGTCCTTTTCGCACATTTAATGAAAATGCGTTTGAGTAAAGAGTCCTTTTTCGCACATTTAATGAAAATGCGTTCGAGTAAAGAGTCCTTTTTCGCACATTTAATGAAAATGCGTTTGAGTAAAGAGTCCTTTTCGCACGTTTAATGAAAATGCGTTCGAGTAAAGAGTCCTTTTTCGCACATTTAATGAAAATGCGTTCGAGTAAAGAGTCCTTTTTCGCACATTTAATGTAAACCATAGAGCACGGCGTGACCTTTTTAAAAATGCGTTTGAGTAAAGAGTCCTTTTCGCACATTTAATGAAAATGCGTTCGAGTAAAGAGTCCTTTTCGCACATTTAATGAAAATGCGTTCGAGTAAAGAGTCCTTTTTCGCACATTTAATGTAAACCATAGAGCACGGCGTTCGTTCATTGATATTGACAGCAGTGGTAACAACCATAACAATAACCAAATCTGCCTGTAAAATGAACCTAAACAACAGTGACAGCTGCGGCACTAGTGACAGTAAATTATCAACAGAGGCAGTGCGCCTGCAGAACATTGTGTTCGCATGTGTGATGAATTCCTGGAACAATATTCACTCTCCTGTGTCAGACTATTATCAAATTCATTACGGACCAAGTATTGTTCTAATGTCAAGTGCTTATGCTTTAGTAACCTGACAATTGAGCATATAATTTTTGACTGTAGCTTGATGAAGCCTTATGTACACGAAAGTGTGTCTTCACAAGCGACTGAGAACGTTGATGTTTTTGACTTTTTGCATTCATTATCAGTTGTTTCGCTTGTCAGTTTAACGACTTCTCTTTTACGAAGTCCTTTAAGTAATTTCCTGTAATTGTATTTAGATTGATTTTTCTTTTTTTTCAAATTTCACCCATATTTCACCCTCATTTGCCCAGTTTCAAATGTATTCATAAATACTTTAACAAAATGTCTTCAATCACCGATATGTGTGACGGGACATTAAACAAAATTCCTCCTCCTCACTCTCCTGCTGTTTCTCCCCCTCACCGTATCAACGGAACCACTCAGAGTAAAGAGAAAAGACAGTCGAACAACTACTGGCAGAGAGGGGATGGTGCCACACTATTTGACACCGTACCCGGCATGCACTCGTACAACGCCGAGAAGGATGGGTGAGAGGACAAAGCTTTCAGTTGTCTGCACTCAGACAGTCGAGTCCGCTCAAACTGAATTTTTTTTTTATTATCCCTGGTGTGATGGTTAATCCAATGTGAACCTCTCTCGAGTGCTCTGAAACAGAATCTCCTTCTCCATCTGTTTCAGTTACAACCTCACGCAAAGTTACCTTGCAGATGGTGTGGTCCTTATTGCATTTGCAGTCTTTGAACAAATACACGGTATCGGTGCTGAGGATGTACAAAGCACCAAGCGTCCCGCCAGAGATGCAGAGGGGAGCAGCAGGATGAGTATGTTGAGGATCAGTGTTATCCGTCTTGTTTGGGTTCAATCGGTCAACGGAAATTCCCGATACCTCGTGCTTCTTCTTTGTTAATCCATGAACATTAGTTGGGTACAGCTACAAGCGAGATGAAGACACAAAGAGAGAGAGAGAGAGAGAGAGAGAGAGAGAGAGAGAGAGAGAGAGAGAGAGAGAGAGAGAGAGAGAGAATCAGACAGACAGACAGACAGAGAGATACGGATACGGATGTTTTATTCAATATAGGCCATGGCCCCTCATGAAGGGGTGGTGTAAACAAACATTACAGAGGTAATATATTCAGATACGTAACATAATACAGTTGTAACCTGAAAATAAGAAAAAAACAGTAATTATCTGCATTCAGTCTTATTCACACATAATAACAAAAAAGCGGAAAACTAGCACACACTCAACTGCATATTGTATTTCTAATCTATAAGGCTTTATACAAGTAAATTGCTAGCTATTTATTAACGTGTTTCTTAGTGGATGACATAAGCAAATACAGTCTGAACAAGGAGGGTTGCCTGAATGATTTTAAACTTCAAGACAGAGAGAGAGAGAGAGAGAGATTCAAGATTCAAGATTCAAGATGGTTTATTCATGTATAGGCCTAGGCCCCTTATGAAGGGGAATGTGAACATTATTTTACAAACAATACATCACGACACTGTGAGCATCAATAAACACAGTCAAACAAAAATATACCAGCATTACAGTTCAATGTGTAAGACAATAAAAGAAAAAAAAACAACAACAACAAACAAACAAAAAAATACATACAGCATTTTCACGAAGTAGCCATTTCTCTGAATTTGAAAGCTTTGTATAGAAATAGTGAAAATTTGCGAACAACTTCAGGGGAAGTAGATGACATCAATAAGTTCAATTTAAACAACGTAGGTTTACTATAATATTTAGGCTGGATAAACTCCTCTCGAATGTTCCTTAAAACTGGACAGCAAAGAACAAAGTGTATCTCATTTTCTTGTGATTCCTTACATAATGGACAGGTCAGATCACTGTCGTTACATGTTCTGTATCTGTAATGATGGACCGCTAATTCTGTAATGCCAAATCTAAATCTTGTTGTCATATATTTCAAATGTCTATCCATATTCAACACTAAGTAAGGTTTCAGATCAGACACACTGCAAAAATTCTTATAGAAACTAAATCTTTCACTATTCTGAATATGATCAGACCACTTCTGCCATCTACAATCAATTAGACGTTGTCGAAACACACCGATAAATGCCTGGATGCTACCAACACCTTGGTTTAACCAAACAAATCCAAATCCATATTCAAACAAACAATGGCGAATCTTGGTTACCCAGTTCACTCTGCCTCTAGTATCTAAATCATATAGCATATCATAAGCTTTGCGGGGTATTCTGTTATGTTCCATATGTAATAATCTCAACCAATAACGTATACACCTGACTGCAGAAACTAAATATAACGGGTATCGATTCGTTTCACCATATACTAAGTCATTTGGCGTTTGCCTATCTACTCCTAAAAATCTCTTTAATGCAAAAGTGTGGACTGATTCACAGTGAACAGCAGCTTTGTCTAGACCCCACAATTCAGAGCCGTATTGCACAACAGGCTGCACTTGTGTGTCAAATAATTTGATAAACAAATCAAAGGAAACATTATTGAGCATATGCAACTTTTTCATAATACAAATCAATGCATTTTTGGCTCTGCTTGCTAGATCTTTGCATGCCCCAACGAAACTCAAGCGTGTGGAGAAAAATATGCCCAGATATTTGTAAACATTGACAACTGGCATCAAACTACCATCATACACCCATCTTTCTCTGCTGCTCAAATATCCACCCTTACGAAATACTATGATATTACTTTTCAACATATTAACTTTTAATTGGAGTGAAACTGCTGCATGGTGAAGGTTGTTCAACTGTGTTTGTAACCCTATAACAGTTTCTGAAATCAGAATAACATCATCAGCTAACAAAAGTATGAATAATTCAAAAGAATCAATCGGAAACAAAGCCCCATGTCTTCCATTATTAATTACATGGATTGCTAATTCATTAATGAATAAAGAAAACAAAATTGGACTGCAGGCATCTCCCTGTCTAACCCCAGCTGTACAGTTAATGAATTCAGTCAGTTTAGCGCCGCAGCGAACTCTAGATCTTACTACATTATACATGCTTTTTACACATTTGTAAAGTTTACCTCTTATACCATTCCTAAGTAGAACTGGCCACAAAAGATTACGATTAACAGAATCAAATGCCTTTTCGAAATCAATGAAAGCAACATACAACTTACGATTAAACGAAAACTGTTTCTGTACTAATGCAAGCAACGTAAACATGTGGTCTACAGTAGAGTATCCTTTTTTAAAACCGGCTTGGTGGTCACCTGTGATGTCATTTTCATCCACCCATTCTTGCAATCTCTTATTGATAATCATTCCATATAATTTACCACTTATGTCACTTAGGGAAATACCTCTATAGTTATTGGGATTATTTACATCACCTTTCTTATAAATGGGCAAAATTATTGATTCAATCCAGTTAATGGGGTAAATACCCTTTTCAAATAATTTATTGAATAATTTAAGAAAGAAAGGAACTATATGATCAGTGCAATTCTTAAACAGTTCACCAATGATTCCATCAGGGCCAGCTGCTTTACCATTTTTAAGTTTCCTTATTGCCAACAGTACCTCTTCTTTAGATATAGGTCTATTCATGTATTGATCTGTGTCATCATCAAGTATATCATCATCATGTACAGCTTCATTTTCCACATTATCTACATTTGGTTGTAACAACTGCTGAAAATGTTTAAACCAAGTATCTATTTCAATGTTATGTCTTGGTTGTTTTCTTTTAAAAGATAGTTTACTGATATTATTCCAAAATTCCTTTTGACAATCTATAGAAGCTACAAGCTTATCTATTAAAGATCTGTTAAATTCTTTCTTTTTTCTCTTTATCAAATGTTTATACTCTCTTCTCGCAATCAAATAAACATCCACGTCTTCTGTTTTTAATGTCCGTCGACAAACTCTTAACAAAGACCTTACGTTTCTTTTACTCATGGTACACTCTTGATCAAACCAGTCATCACGTGCCTTCTTGTTATTGACACGCACACATTTTTTCATACATTCTGCACTTTCTTTTATACATTCATTAAACAATAACAATGCATCATTTACATCCACATCTATTAAATCTATTGCATTATCAATTTTAGTTCTCATTTCATCATTCCTTAGAGTATCACGAAACAAATCAGCATATTCCTCATTCCATATAATTTTTTCAATGACTATGTCTTGCTCTTGTTCAGTGACAGAGAGAGAGAGAGAGAGAGAGAGAGAGAGAGAGAGAGAATCAGACAGACAGACAGACAGAGAGAGAGAGAGAGGGTGGGACGGGAAGTGGGAGACACCCATCATCAAACAATAGGTGTTTGGAAAAAATAGTGAGGAGAGTGCAGCACAGAAAAACAAACAAACAAACAAACAAAATGAACGAACACATCAATGCAGTGTAAAGCACGTGAAAATCATGTGAGAAAACAGGTCAAATCGACTCAAACAAGAATCTGCCGAAAGGTGAAAACAAGTCAATGCAGACATTATCTCCGGAAACACGCAGTTGCACGAAACACGTCGATCGGTGTTCGCAGAAACAAACAAACAAACAAACAAAACAGGACACGCTCTCTGGTGTCATTGAAGGAAGGCAACCTTGTCAACAAGCATCACAAGATTCAAAGTATGGAACGCCACAAAACGTGAACCGTACAAAGGGCAGCCACTCTGGCTTCTCGTCCAGTTGGACAGCAACAAAGTGCTGGCCACAGTTTCCTCTGGAGGAGGCTTCCTTGTTTCATGCTTTTATTTCTTCTTCTTCTTCTTTTCTGATGTATTGTATCTTCTAACAAGAGAGGCAAGGCCTTCAAGACTCACTTGTGATAAATTAAGTCCCCTAGCATTAATTACAAAGTAATTTCCCTTTTTTTACTATCTGCACCAAAACGTTTGCAAAATAAATAAAGATTCCATGCTCAGCAAAAGAAGTTCCTGTTTGAACAAAAAATGATAATAATGACTCCTCTTGTTGTTGTGTCAGAATAAGAGGTCAAAGTGCCAAGTTTAGAGAATACACCCCCCCAAAAAAAAAAACAAACAAAAACAACAACAACAAACAAACAAAAAAAACCAACAACAAAAAAACAAAAAAACAACAACCAGTAAATGCAGTTTGCATATAATTAGGCTTCTTTTTTAAATTTTTGTGTGCCCATCCCAGAGGTGCAATATTGTTTTAAACAGGATGACTGGAAAGAACTGAATTTTTCCTATTTTTATGCCAAATTTGGTGTCAACTGACAAAGTATTTGCAGAGAAAATTTCAATGTTAAAGTTTACCACGGATACACGGACACACACTCACAGACAACCGAACACCGGGTTAAAACATAGACTCACTTTGTTTACACAAGTGAGTCAATGATGATAATAAAAATACTGATGATCATCATAATAATAAAAATCAAAATAATAGTATATTCATACACAGCGCTATAATACAAACAGAAGCAAGCCTTAAGCGCTTTACAAATCCAATACTTTAAAATAATGGAATAAACACAATTCAGTAAAACAGAGATATTGAAATTGTAAAAGTAATAAAAACATATTTATCGGTTACATAGATGCACAGTTGACAAGACCGACTGGTATAATATTATACTCGTATCGCAGAAAACCCCCCACCAGAACAACAAAAAAACAAACTCTTACACTCCATCACAAATACCTGGATCAACAATTGAGATAAGATCGGTCACAGTTAAAATATCTATACATATATATCAAAGGATGGTTATAAATATCTCTTTTTAAAAAAACAGAAAAAAAACACCCCAGCAATCGTTCAACCATTCAGACCGCACCGCCACCCCCTCCCCTCTACCTCTCATGCCTATTCGTTCGTTCGTTTATTTATTTATAGTCTGTTCATCTAAGATGATGATATTAGACTGAAAATAAATGATGTTATTATCATCATTTGGATTATTATCATTTCTATAATAATGATAATTGTTATTATTAATTAGAAATCGACATTTCTGTATATTCGAATGAAAAGGGAGGCGGTTGAGGTGGAGGGGAGGGGCAGGAGGGAGGGGGGGGGCAAGGAGGAGGGGACTAAGAAAGGAAGAGAGAGAGAGAGACAGACAGACACACACACACACACACACACAGAGGGGGGCTGGGGGACAGAATGTGGAAAAGATAGAGTACAAAATCTAAAATGGAGGGGGTGAGTGTCAGTGATTGGAGAAAGAAAAAACATAATATTGCCCATTCTCCGGAATCGCGCTCACATTGCTATAAACTGGGACAACGACACATGCACGTTATGACAGATATATTCCTTATTATTGAAACTTTACGCACGCAGCGTGTGTAAGCCTTGGGGCTACCACTAAAAATGGCTGGCTGGCAAAGCCCCAGTTCCTTATGTCTGGTTGTCTGTGGAGTGATGGCGTAGTAGTGACGCGTCCGCCTAGGAAGCGAGATAATCTGAGCGCGCTGGTTCGAATCACGGCTCAGCCGCCGATATTTTCTCCCCCTCCACTAGGCCTTGAGTGGTGGTCTGGACGCTAGTCATTCGGATGAGACGATAAACCGAGGTCCCGTGTGCAGCATGCACTTAGCGCACGTAAAAGAACCCACGGCAACAAAAGGGTTGACCCTGGTAAAATTCTGTAGAAAAGCCCACTTCGATAGGAAAAACAAATAAAACTGCACGCAGGAAAAAAATACAAAAAAAATGGGTGGCGCTGTGGTGTAGCGACGCGCTCTCCCTGGGGAGAGCAGCCCGAATTTCGTACAGAGAAATCTGTTGTGATAAAAAGAAATAAAATACAAATAATTGAAATGCAAACCACCGAAAATGTTTCCGCTCTTGATCTGTCTGCCCAGGAAGAAGGGGCATGGGGCATCAGGGCGCAAAGTCCTGACTATTTAGAAGATGGACAGACGGGTGGGAGAAGACACTGTCTCGAGTGTTATTGGACTGTATTGTATTGTATTTCTCTTTTTATCACAACAGATTTCTCTGTGTGAAATTCGGGCTGCTCTCCCCAGGGAGAGAGCGTCACTACACAACAGAACCACCCATTTATTTTTTGATTTTTTTCCTGCGTGCATGCAGTTCTATTTGTTTTTCCTATCGAAGTGGATTTTTCTACAGAAGTTTGCCAGGAACAACCCTTTTGTTGCCGTAGGTTCTTTTATGTGCGCTAAGTGCATGCTGGACACGGGACCTCGGTTTTATCGTCTCATCCGAAGGTTGGGAACAAAAGAAAGACAAAGACTCTTAGATATAAAGCGAGTTCTTAAGAACGTGCTGAGACACATCAATCATACAAAAAGCATCAGAAGAGCAATTTAAATCTCTTGGCGTCAAATGTTAATTTTCTGGGCACAGCTGTGTCTGACCCTATCTCTCTACTTGCCCAAAACTAAGGCAGAACAAAGGCATAGGCATAAAGGATTGATTTGTTGTTGTTGTTGTTGCTGTCACTGTAAAAAAGTAAAAAAAAAGTTGAGATGCATATTTTGTAAAATGTAAATTAGCAGTACGTATTCGACCACATCACACAGGTTTCTGGGAAAGATTTCTCTCTGGGATACACAGAAACTGGTGCTTAGAAGGGGGCACCCGATTTACCCGTCATGACTTTTTTTTTTTCTCTTTCTCTCTCTCTCGTCTTTTAAAGTCCAACTTAGGCCTTCGGATTTAGGTGTTAGAAATTTCAATCCAGTGAAATGTATCCTCGAATGAACGCAGACAAAATTTTGGTTCCTGGTTCCACAAAGTCCACAGAAAACAGACTGCTTATGAGTCCACAGTTACAGACATTCATTGTGCTGATGGCTGCATTAAGCTTGCTCAATTATCCTTTCTTGATGAGGTGTTTAGAGATATATATTTTTTTTCTGTTTGTATATATATGTATGTATGTATGTATGTATGGATGGATGGATGGATGCGCGCGCGCGCACACACACACACACACACACACGCATATATATATATATATATACATGTGTGT
The DNA here is from genome assembly GCF_041734735.1 of Babylonia areolata. Classification (NCBI taxonomy): domain Eukaryota; kingdom Metazoa; phylum Mollusca; class Gastropoda; order Neogastropoda; family Buccinidae; genus Babylonia; species Babylonia areolata. The sequence continues at coordinate 57,684,109 of NC_134894.1, forward strand.
GTGTGTGTGTGTGTGTGTGTGTGTGTGTGTGTGTGTGTGTGTGTGTGTGTGTGTGATGTTCGATGTGTTCTTCAAGGCATCAACATCAGGTATTTCAAACCACCCACAAGAACACGGCGTTCGATATTGTGATTCTCGGGATGATGTTGACGATTTGGCATTCAGTGATACAGGAGAGTGTGTCGCAGAAATAAATTCAGAGAGAGAGAGAGAAAGAGGGAAAGAGAGAGAGGGAGAGAGAGAGAGAGAGAGAGAGAGAGAGAGAGAGAGAGAGAGGGGAAGACAAAGAGAGAGAGACAAAGACACCGAGAGGGACTGAAAAGGAGGCAGACATGCAGAGGGAGAAAGACACATACAAAGACAGACAGACACACACACACACACACACACGGAGAGAGAGAGAGAGAGAGAGAGAGAGAGACAGACAGACAGACAGACAGACAGACAGACAGAGATGGATCGTACGTGGAAAATCAATGGAAGCTAGCTGATTAAGGACGTGCACTACAAAGCTCTGCTTTGGATTAATATTTCTGCCCGTCTTGTGCCCCTGTCAGGGTGGACAAAGGGCTTGGGACAGGCAGAGACAGGTGGACACAGAATCTAATTACCACATGTCCTAAGTACGTTAAAACAGAACAGGCACCACTGAACACCACCGAAGTGACTCAGCAGCAGTGCAGGGTCTCCTCTGGTGTGTGGCCTCCTGACGACCTAACATCGATGGTTCCCTGTGGACTGCCGACGCTGGAACTACGACGGACAAACCCGGGTGTGGCCGTGTATGGGGGAATCTAAATGAGCGGCGTGGGAGTAATGCCACTGAAACGGTGCAGATGACGGGGCAGCAAAAAAAAAAAAAAAAAAAAAAAAATCTAATTACCACATCTTTGGTGAGGAATTTGACTAAACTGTTAGCGACAGATTTAAAACAGAGGTCACCAGTGAAAGCCTTAAAGGCTAACGCGAGTGGATGAGACTTTTTTAAAATCCAAATAATCAAACGAGTGACTTTATATATATATATATATATATATATATCTTTGCTGAAACTGAATACAAAGGAAACTCTTCAAGAAGAGGAAAAGGGAAACCTTGATGTAAAATAATAATGGTAGTAAAGTACATTTATATAGCGCCCTTTCTCTCTAAGAGTTCAGGGCGCTTTACATGAAAGAAAAATATTACAAGTTACATAAAACGCTGCAAAGTAGACGCGTGGAACTGGGTCATTAACCTCAGAGACACCATTGCAAGATTAGGCAAAAAGACGAAAAGTACACGAATATTTACAGACTGCAGTGACTCAAAACGAACTTTAACTCTCTCCATACGAACGGCGAAAGAGACGACGTTAACAGCGTTTCACCCCAATTACCATCATCAAAATATTGCAAGCGGAAGGCTCTTATACTGAAGACGTGAATGTTGACAAAGAATACCACAATTCTGACGACGGAAGTTAAAGGCTGGGTCATTTAGCCACCCACTGGACATCCGAGGGGTCTGTGTAGAGGAGAAGAGAGGACTGGCCGTACTGAGTGAGTTAATTAACCCTCTCTCTCTTCGTCTCCAGCGACTTCGTTTTCGTATCACTTCTTCACATTGAAGCGAGAATTAAATACAAAGTTGCGTGTCTCTGCTATTCTGCTTTCCACTCCGCAGGACCTACACATCTTTCTGACCTTATCAGTGTTTACACTCCCGCAAGAAATCTCCGCTCTTCCTCTGACTGTTACCTTTTGAAACTTCCTCGTGTCAATACAAGAACCTATGGTGAACGTTCTTTCTTCTTTGCTGCTCCTCACATCTGGAACAACCTTTCTCATCATATTCGTGCATCTGATTCTATTTTCTGCTTTCCGCTCATCACTAAAAGATCTGACTAGTTTTGAATACAAACATTAAAAAATATATGGATAAGTTTAAATCTGTAAGTTGATAATAAAAGTATGCGTTTTTTTTCTCTCTCTCTCTAATGATCAGTGTCAATCGACACTAATGTCAAAGGTATAGCTGAGCGGAAAACACAGCTGGAAAGAGAGAGAGGAGAAGACTTAAACAGAGAAATAACAAAGAGTAGACCGTACTGATAAAAAAGGATTATAAAGAAAATATAAACATTTTATTTTCATCAGACAGCAGAAACGGACAATCAGTTCAGGTTATTGATGATGGAGTCTCCCGTCGGACCGATGGATGAGTAGGCAGGCAGGCTTATCTGTCGGTGTGTGTCCTCATCTGGGAGAAGAGGCCAATTCTGGATGCGCAGCACTTCCCACAGGTGTTGCAAGGGAAAACGTCTCCAGAAGTTGAGCCCTGCTTCCTTCGCTCACGCTTCTCCTTAATGGCCAGCGTTCTCTGGTTGCCTGACCAGCACAGGTGACTTTTTTTTTTAGTGAAGAGGAGTTGTGCAGTCCCTTCCCCACTCTCTCGCCTACCGACGTGTAGGACGGCTTCAGCAGGTGTAGGTTTTTTCTTCGGAGTTCCGTCTCCTTGGAGGACTTCCAGCCAAGGATAAGAGCTCCTCCTGCTCTTTGGTCATTTTCTTCCGCATTCACAGCCGTTGGGAAAGGTTTCCTCCTCCGCCTGATCCGTCGTTGGGGAGACTTCACATGCGGCAGGTAGTACTGGGTTACATGGTACCAGTAGCAAGGGCTATGCCCCTGACCTGACCCAGAATTCAGGTAATTACTGACGTGTTAACACCTTGGTCGGCTCTGAATAAACATGCGATCCTTTCTGTGGCTGAATGTTTAAGTCAGCAATTCACAACACTACCATTTAATTACAGAAAGGCCTGTATCATTTTATATAATATCAAAGGCCTATATATATATATATTTTTGTTGTTGTTGTACGCTTATAGTTGACTTCATCAAGTTTTTGCGCCTTATACATATTATTATTAGTAGTAGTAGTTCTTTTTTTTATGTATTTATCTATTATTTATTTACTTTTTTTTCTCAAGGCCTGACTAAGTGGGTTGGGTTACGCTGCTGGTCAGGCATCTGCTTGGCAGATGTGGTGTAGCGTATATGGATTTGTCCGAACGCAGTGACGCCTCCTTGAGCTACTGAAACTGAAACTCTATCAACATTATCAATAAAGTCAAACAGCTCTAAAAACAACAACCAACAATTCATTTTCTGTTCACAATCAGTGACTAATCTGCATTTTACATGATCCAAGATTTCAATTTGTTCTTTCAAGCAGAGCCAGAAGGAAAGACTGGAATCTGATAGCTTTTAGAATAATCTCAACACGGAATGACTGACCATACACTGTCCACACTCATTTGCTTTCAACTGAATGATAATTCTTGTGCATACAAAGGAAATCAAAAGCAAACACGCTCTTTGTCACAATTCATTCTTCACATTCACATATGCATATCCTCTGGAATTGTGTGTGTGTGTGTGTGTGTGTGTGTGTGTGTGTGTGTGTGTGAGAGAGAGAGAGAGAGAGAGAGAGGGAAGAAGGAGAAGAAAAAAGAAAGAACCCCAGAAATCGCTGAATCACATTTCTCTTTTTAACATTTTGATGAGAAATAATGCCATGTTCGTTTTATTCGCATTAAGCACTTCCAGCACACAGAGAAACAAACATAATAGTTGATTCTCGTTAATTATAAGTTGATTTCTATAAACAAATTCTAATCAAATTCACAGCAGTAGGCTGTGCCCTCAACCCAAATCCAATGATTGCCATCCTCTGCATGTACTAATTTTGATTCATGTGGGAATTCATAATCCTCTTCTGCCCGTCTCTCTCTCTCTCTCTCTCTCTCTCTCTCTCTCTCTCTCTCTCTCTCTCTCTCTCTCTCTCAGAAAAATTAAAAACTAATCACAACATAGAACCTTACCTTATGATTGATCTAAACAGATATGTAAAATATATATTAGCAAGATTTAGATTTGGAATTTCTGATATTGCGGTACATAGTTTCAGATACAAAGAACACAATGTGAATATGATGAAATGCCCATTATGCAGAAATGCCACTGAGACTGAATTCATTTTGTGCTTTGTTGTCCTGCCTTTGATGATCTTAGATTTCAGTTTATACCAGCCACGTACTATAAAAACCCTAGTGACTTTAAACTTTCAGTACTTCTGGCTGCTAGAAATGAACTTGTAATAAACAATCTTGCAGTATTCTTATACCAAGCATTCAAAAGAAGAGAAATTGTGAGCTCATGACCTATGACGTAGTATTACTGTTATACTGTGTAATATCGATAATCACTGCTTATGTTGTATCCAATTTAGCACTTATGTTTTCATGTTTATATCCTGGCTTATGTTTCCTATTTTCTTCCTTGCTAAATATATGTATGTATTTATATATATATATATATATATATATATATATATATATATATATATATATATATATGCGTGTGTGTGTATGTGTGTGTGTGTGTGTGTGTGTGTGTGTGTGTGTGTGTGTGTGTGTGTGTGTGTGTGTGTGTGTGTGAGGGCCTACATATATATTGGAAAATGTTGTTATGTTCATACCCCTTCATATGGGGCTTTGGCCTTCAGGAATAAATTCAAATTCCAATTCTCTCCCTCTCTGTCTCCGTCTCTCTCTCTCCCTCTCCCCCCCTCTCTCTATTTCGTTTTTAAACCGACTCCAAGAAGAAAAAAAAAATTCAACATCTGATAACACTGTAGAGAGAAAGAAATCTTCTGTCTTGGATAACTCACATATGTAAATCCAACACAAAATGCCAGATCCTCCTGTCTCTTGCCATACGAGCAGAAAAAAGAGCGTCATTAATGAGGATTTTTTTTACCCTTAGCATAGCGCGCGTGCGTGTGTGTGCGTGCGTGCGCGCGTGCGTGAGAAGTTAGAGTGGTTAATTCATATAAATACTTAGGAATGATATTTTTAACAAAATTAAGTTTGAATTATGCATGGGAAGATCCGTGTAGTAAAGGGAAAAAGGGGGTCATCGAAATTTTAAGAAAGCTCAATGCTTTTGATTGTTGTTTGTTTTGGAAACTATTTGACACACAGATAGAACCTTCAGTTACATATGCATCTGAAATTTGGGGACTAAATGTGAATTCGCAGATTGAGAAAGTACATACTTATGCTATTAAACGTTATCTTAATGTGCCAATACATTCATCCAACACAGTTTTATACGGAATGTATGTAAAAACGTATGTAAGGTGCATTAAGTACTGGTTGAAACTGTTGAAGCTTCCACAAACACTTCTATGTGAGCAGGCCTATGATATGATGTATTACAATTAGAGTTAGGGAAAGAAAACTGGGCTTATAGAGTAAAGAAGGTTTTATCAGAACAAGGTTTTGGAATTGTCTGGTTGTCACAGGGAGTAGGAAATGGACCGCAGTTTATCTCAGAATTTAAAGACAGACTCATTTGTTCTTTTAAACAAAACTGGCGTTCGGATAAGGAAAGCAAAGAAAGCTATAGCTGGTTTTTCTCATTTAAGAATGTATTTCAGCCTGAAAAATTTCTAAATGTTATTTCAGACAAATGGCACAGAATTCGTTATGCAAGGTTTAGATTAAGGACACTTGGTTTTAACGCAAATAAGAAATGGTTTGAACTTGGGACTTCCACAGAACTACCTTGCCCTGCATGTGGATTCCAAATTGATGATGAAAAACATTTCATCTTTCAGTGTAAAGCTTATAAGACTGTGCGAGAAAAATGTAACCTTTTTAATTCAAATGTAGCTAGAATGGACGATGTTGTTTCGGTTTTATCGTCTGAGGATGATATTGTAATTAGATCAGTTGCTAAGTTCATCGCAGAGGCACAAAAAATTAGACAAGGTTTCCTTAACAATAATTAAAACAATGAATTTGAAGGTAGTTAACTATGGTTGATGTTGATACTGAATTGTTCTCAAAGGAAGGTACAGACTACAAGAAATAACGTGCGAATGGATGGTCAAAACACGAAGTATTTCATGTATGTTTTTTAAATTTTTTTTTAATTGTTTCTTGTTTGATTGTTTGTTTCTTTTCTTTGCATATTGTGTTGTAAGTGTGCTGCTAATCTTTATTTATCTTCAGAGTTGATAATTTATTTGATCATTATGGGAAATATGATCAGTTGGCATTGAAACAAATGTTAACACCCGAACCCCCTTGTCAAAAGACCTTTTTGTAGGCAGTGACAATTAACAGTTTCAAGTTTCTCTCTCTTTCTCTATGTACACACACACACACACACACACACACACACACACACATATATATATATATATATATATATATATATATATATATACAGACAGCCAGACAGACAGACACACACAGAACGCAGAGAGAGAGAGAGAGAGAGAGAGAGAGAGAGAGAGAGAGAGAGAGAGACAGAAGCGGCAGGGAACGGACAGTCGAAGAATGGATGTGATTCATTCTTGTCGATACACTTTTCCTTCCCCCCCCCCCCCCCCAGCCTTATTTGATTTTGTCGAGACATAAATCCCAGTTAAGTCATCTTAACAGACTAATTCTCCTGGGATAAATCAGTTCAAAGCCAACGTTTCGCCCCATTTGAAATTAACTTGCGGGGAACATGCTTCAGATGTAACACCTTCCCTCTCCCCTGCTGTCTTTCTCGCTGTTGTCTTTCCGCCCCCTTCCCTCTTTTCTCCTTTGTGCGTCTGTCCCTTGTCCTCTCTTTCTCCTCAGTCTGTCTGTTCCTTTCATCATCTGTGTGTGTGTGTGTGTGTGTGTGTGTGTGTGTGTGTGTGTGTGTGTGCATGAGTGTGCGCGGGTGGGGGGTGGGTATGTGTGTGTGTGTGTGTGTGTGTGTGTGCGTGTGCGTGCGTGCGTGTGCGTGCATGTGTGTACGCGGGTGGGGAGTGGGTATATATATATATATCTGTGTGTGTGTGTGTGTGTGTGTGTGTGTGTGTGTGTGTGTGTGTGTGTGTGTGTGTGTGTGTGTGTGTGTGTGTGTGTGTGTGTGTGTGTGTCTGTATTTGCGTGTGCGTGTGTGTATGTGAGTGTTAAACGTTAACAAACTCATTTTCTTTGGAAATGCTTTGTCGACAAACCAGATTTGGATTGAAAACAAGGGGGAAAAAAAAGTTCTTTTCACAAATTCCAATCACAATGACAATCCACCTCTTCACAAAATGCAACACTTTTTATCTGTCACGCTGACATGTTGATAAATAGGAGTGATTTAGAAATAATTTCACTTAAAATATAGACTTCTTCTTTTTAGTTTGAAAGTTACATTGACGTGTACATCTGCCAGGAGCAGCAAAATTGCCCCGTGCAATGGAACAGCCATCTGAGATAATTATCATGTTATAGGAAATATCTATAGTTGTCAGTGTAGAGAAGTCCAGAAAAGATTTGAAGAATCGCAGAGGAAAGCTTTCAAGAAATAAGATACGTGAATGGGCCAAAGGAAAAATCGAGTGACAAGAAACAGAAAATACAGACAACTTATTGAAAATAATTTCCAGAAGGTGGCATTATCATTCGTAAGTGGAAGAGGCTTCTAAAGGGATATCTTACTCTTTGACAGCATTTGTAGTCAGCTGGGCGAAATCAAACATTTCTGATTGAACTCTAAACAGTGTTCAAAACGAAATGCTGGCAGCACGCATCACATCAACGTATTGTTCAACAGTCTTCAGGACTGGCATTGGAACCGCCAAGCCTGCGCAAAATCTAAGACCACTTGTCATTCGGTTTCCAGCGAATAACTGAAGCTTCACAGAACGCTGGTATGTAGAACAGGCCAAAATTGTGTTAACTGCCGCATTATTAAGACGTTGACATTGCGCTTTTTATACATATTCAAGCGTGGCAGTTTGAGTTTCTGCAAAATCTTGTCTTTTCATCTGAAGTCGGTTGCGTGCTCTCTTTTTTCATATATCTTTTCTTCCATGTTGATTCAAAACGAACGAAACATTCAGTTAGAAAGGCAGGCTTAAACTCCAAAATATCCTTCACTCGTAAAGATCTGATACAAATCATGCACCGTTTTGTTGAAAAACCTTGGGTAAACCCCCCACCCCCCACCTCCTCTAAAGTTCCATTTTCTTTATCTGTTTGCTATATCTTGTTTTTTCATGTAGCTTACTCCTAGTACTTATCATCGGACGCAAGAACGAACTTCAGTTTGTTGTACCACCATGGAACCAGAATGAGACAGGTCAAATGTACGGAATATACACGCTGTATCAAAGAAACCCCCCGTGTTTGTTATACTGATTTCTGAAGTGATGTACTCATCCTTAGATCCACCAGACTGTTGCTGTAATCAACTGGATCGGATGAGATGACAATAAACCGAGTCACAGTGTGGGGCATAGCGAAAGTTAAAGAACCCATGGCAACAGAAGGGTTACCCAGGCAAAAGTCTGTAACCCCCCCCCACACACACACACCAATTTGACAGTAAAACAAATACACTCGCAGACAGAAACAAGAGAGGCAAGGCCTTCAAGACTCACTTGTGATAAATTAAGTCCCCTAGCATTAATTACAGAGTAATTTCCCTTTTTTACTATCTGCACCAAAACGTTTGCAAAATAAATAAAAATTCCATGCTTAGCAAAAGAAGTTCCTGTTTGAAGAAAAAAAAAAGACAATAATGACTCCTCTTGTTGTTGTGTCAGAATAAGAGGTCAAAGTGCCAAGTTTAGAGAATACAAAAAATATAAATATAACAGTGAATGCAGTTTGCATATAATTAGGCTTCTTTTTTATTTTTTTGTGCCCATCCCAGAGGTGCAATACTGTTTTAAACAAGATGACTGGAAAGAACTGATTTTTTCCTATTT
>NC_134894.1:57697904-57702904 GCF_041734735.1 Babylonia areolata
CGTCTTTTTCCTTGGACGATTCATGAACATAAGGCGAGATTCATCCCAACAATAATTTCACTGTGGTACTGTTGTTTGTGGACTGTTCTATCCGTCTACCCAACAGGTTAAATAATATAAACAAGGTTCCGTGTTATATACGTTTACATTTTGTCTGAAATGACAAGCGGCATCACAATAATAGAATGATTGCACATAACGATAAACCTCTGTAATGACGTAAGGCTATGTACATTCTTTTATAAAACACCTTTATCTCCAGCACATTTTATCATTCCTGCAGTAATTTGATCTGGTTCTGCAGCTTTTCAATTCATTAATTTTCTTTTAACAAGCAGTACCCCTTCTCTTGGTGTCTTACAGTATATAAGAAACATTTATCTTCATTTTGATCATCGTAGTTTACATCACTGTCTTCTTCAACCGTTACTTACTCTACTGTAAATTGATGTTCAATTTGTTTAAACCAATCATTACTCGACTGTGGCTGAGAGACTGCGCTGTACTACTGACGAGATCTTGAACGCACATATAATTTCCAATCGCTTTAATAACAAGAGAGGCAAGGCCTTCAAGACTCACTTGTGATAAATTAAGTCCCCTAGCATTAATTACAGAGTAATTTCCCTTTTTTACTATCTGCACCAAAACGTTTGCAAAATAAATAAAAATTCCATGCTTAGCAAAACAAGTTCCTGTTTGAACAAAAAATGATAATAATGACTTCTCTTGTTGTTGTGTCAGAATAAGAGGTCAAAGTGCCAAGTTTAGAGAATACAAAAAATATAAATATAACAGTAAATGCAGTTTGCATATAATTAGGCTTCTTTTTATTTCTTGTGCCCATCCCAGAGGTGCAATATTGTTTTAAACAAGATGACTGGAAAGAACTGAATTTTTCCTATTTTCATGCCAAATTTGGTGTTAATTGACAAAGCATTTGCAGAGAAAATGTCAATGCTAAAGTTTACCACGGACACATAGACACACACACACACAGACAACCGAACACCGGGTTAAAACATAGACTCACTTTGTTTACACAAGTAAGTAAAAAATGTGTTGCATTGTATTACACAGCATTGTATTGTATGTTGTTGCGTTGTATCCATTATTCAGTGATTATGAATTTGCTTCCTTTTAAAGAATGCCACGTTTCTTGGACGATTACACGTGGTAACAATTGATCCCAGTAAACAATCATTATATCATTTCCTTTTCCTTTCAACAAATGACATATAACTTCCCGTTACATAATAGGTGTCCGTGTCATCTTTATTCCTTGGTCTTTTGAAAGTCGAAAGCCTCTTCCGTGGAGGAGGATGTTTGTTTAATGTCCCGTCACACATATCGGTGATTGAAGACATTTTGTTAAAGTATTTATGAATATTAACAAATAATGAGGCCAGGAGATGGAATGATTAATAAACAGTAACGAATAATAATTCTCTCCATTCACAAGGTATACAACTTCAAGTCAGTGCTGCTTACACTACCGATTCAGCTAGCACACAGGTAAATAAAAGGTACATTGGAACAAACCCAGACACTTCCTCAAAAAGTAAGCGCCGGGCAGAAGTTGTGTACCTTGTGAATGGAGAGAGGTATCACTCTTTACTATTTATTTATGAATACATTTGAGTATTTTCGGTCAGAAGGGGTGGGAGATGTGAATGAATGGAGGATTGGGGGAAACTGGGCAAATGAGGGTGAAATGAGGGTGAAATCTGAAAAAAATTCTAAATACAATTACAGGAAATTACTCAAAGGACTTCGTAAAAGAGAAGTCGTTAAACTGACAAGCGAAACAACTGATAATGAATGCAAAAAGTCAAAAACATCAATGTTCTCAGTCACTTGTGAAGACACACTTTCGTATACATAAGGCTTCATCAAGCTACAGTAAAAAAAAAAAAAAGCTTAATTGTCAGGTTACAAAGCTTATGCACTTGACATTAGAACAATACTTGGTACGTAATGAATTTGATAATAGTATGAGAGCTAAACTCACAATTGGTCTGCGAATCGGACCAAAGTCTGAGAGAGTCAACTGACGAGGTTTTAGACTTGAATTCAAGCACCTATAAAAGTCTCTTTCTAGTATATTGCTCATTTCCTTGTATGACAATGGGCAATATACTTTTATACTTCCGTTTTTGCTTGACTGATCTTGCATTCCTCATCATACCTGTCTCTACTTTTATCACGCTTTTTCAAATAGACTTTCTTTTTTTCTTTTTACATTCGGTATACTTAAAAAACACCAGAAAAAAACACACAAGCAATTCAACGTGTTCGGAGCATAATTAGAATCAATCAAACCAACTGTGCGTTAAAAAAAATGAAGCCAATGTTTGATCAGAATGTATTGCCGGAATAAAAACATTTTCTAAATCTAACATCCATGCAAAATTTTCAATAAATTGTTCTGGCTGCAAATACACATGTGATATTTGATCTGTCTGTAAATGTCAGATTTCACTCAATCAGTAAATGGTCTGCCTCTGTTCTCTCTGCCACTATCAAAGTGTACGATAGAAAAGCGATGATAAACGATTCTTTAGAAAGCAGAAAATCATCATTGGCACTGTCTTCAATTTCTGTGTGATGGATGTCGGTATATAATCACAGCATAAGCCGCAGAAACAGCACAAACAAAGTGCTGTGCAAATATCTAACAAAATGTTTCCCTAATCAGTACGCACACACTATTTGTCATCTGTGTTTGTCAAACAGTTGTTAAACTGATTAACAAGCCAATCGTGTCTATCCAAAAATGGAAAGGAACCCATTCATATTTCATCTCGGAAACGAAACACACACACACACACACACACACACACACACACACACACACACACACACACACACACACACACACACACACACACACAGAGTTCCAAAGACGAAATTGCTCTTAACATCTTAACAGTGCAAGAAAAACATAACTTTTAGAACTGAAACACAAATTGTTGAGCATGCCTTTAAGCTGTTTGAAATAAGAACTTAAAACTTTGACGATATGGGCGAGGAATGTCATAGCGTTGAACAGAAGTTAACGTAAGGGTAATTGACCAAGTGGTCAACATGACATTTAAAAAACGCTAAAACTGCTCTGTCTAGATACAAAATATCAGAACATGCCATTTTAGCTTGCACATTTCAGGGACGGAGGGACTGGAGTCATGAAAGCTGCCACAAGAGGGCAGTAAAAACATAAAATTCCACGTCAGTTTGTTTCAGTTTCAGTTTTCAGTGGCTCAAGGAGGCGTCACTGCGTTCGGACAAATCCATATACGCTACACCACATCTGCCAAGCAGATGCCTGACCAGCGGCGTAACCCAACGCGCTTAGTCAGGCCTTGAGAAAAAAAACAACAACTAAATAAAATAAGTAAAAGTAAAATAAGATAAAATAAAAAGAAATAAGTAAATAAATAAATAAATAAATAATAGATAAATACATAAAAAAAGAACTACTACTACTACTACTAATATCTGTAAGGCGCAAAAACTTACTGAAGTCAACTATAAGCGCAAAAGAAAAAAAAAGGAAACAAATATCTAACTACAATTACAGAAAATTACTTAATGGACTTCGTAAAAGAGAAGTCGCTAATCTAACAAGCGAAATAACTGACAATGAAAAAAAAAGCCAAGCCAAAAACATCAACTCACTTGAGATAATGATATGGTGCGTATAAGCTATGTATGTGTGCACTGTTTCAATGCCCCCAGGTGGCACGTGAAATAAACTTCTTGCCTTGCCTTGCGTTACATTGCCTTGCCTTGCCTTGCGTTACATTGCCTTGCCTTGCCTTGCGTTACATTGCCTTGCCTTGCGTTACATTGCCTTGCGTTACATTGCCTTGCCTTGCGTTACATTGCCTTGCCTTGCCTTGCGTTACATTGCCTTGCCTTGCTTTACATTGCCTTGCCTTGCCTTGCGTTACATTGCCTTGCCTTGCGTTACATTCCCTTGCCTTGCCTTGCGTTACATTACCTTGCCTTGCGTTACATTGCCTTGCCTTGCCTTGCATTGCCTTGCGTTACATTCCCTTGCCTTGCCTTGCGTTACATTGCCTTGCCTTGCGTTACATTGCCTTGCCTTGCGTTAAATTGCCTTGTGTTACATTACCTTGCATTACCTTGCCTTGCGTTACATTGCATTACCTTGCGTTACATTGCCTTGCCTTGCGTTACTTTGCCTTGCCTTGCGTTGCGTTGAGTTGCGTTGCCTTGCGTTACATTGCGTTGCGTTGCCTTGCGTTATATTACCTTGCCTTCCCTTGCGTTGCGTTGCCTTGCGTTACATTGCCTTGCATTGCGTTGCGTTGCGTTGCCTTGTCTTGCGTTAAATTACCTTGTCTTGCGTTACATTACCTTGCCTTGCGTTACCTTGCATTGCGTTACATTGCCTTGCGTTACATTACCTTGCCTTGCGTTGCCTTTCCTTGCGTTACATTGCCTTGCCTTGCGTTACATTGCCTTGCCTTGCGTTGCGTTGCCTTGCCTTGTATTGCCTTGCAAGCTTTCTAACATGACCACACCCCCCAGAACTGTGTGTGAGGAGTTCTGGGGAACAAAAAAGTGAACAATTGGCGGCAGAGTGTAACTCTGTACCCAACGTGTGCAGACGGCCAGACGACACGTAGGAAAACAAAGCTTTAAGTCGCCTGCTCTCCGGCAGACAGTTCCGTTTTTAAACTGATTTCATCCCAGGGTAATGGTGGAGCCCAGTGCAAGAACTCTCAAACGCCCCGAATTGGCAGTCTCCCTTTAGTGTCTTTTTCAAGTGCTGCTTGATGCGGATGCCCTCAGTCTCACAGTCAAGCCCTGACTTCATTTGTAGCTTTAATAAAAGTACCCAGCTCTATTGGATTTGAGGGAAGCACTTTCACCATGATGTGATAATGGACATTTTCCATGAATTCGGAAATCAGCAGGCTTGCACGACCAGCATTTGCGAAGTCTTTTTGCTTCAGAAAGTTTCAAACTGG
>NC_134894.1:57707904-57710404 GCF_041734735.1 Babylonia areolata
CTTCAAGACTCACTTGTGATAAATTAAGTCCCCTAGCATTAATTACAGAGTAATTTCCCTTTTTTACTATCTGCACCAAAACGTTTGCAAAATAGATAAAAATTCCATGCTTAGCAAAAGAAGTTCCTGTTTGAACAAAAAATGATAATAATGACTCCTCTTGTTGTGTCAGAATAAGAGGTCAAAGTGCCAAGTTTAGAGAATACAAAAGATATAAATATAACAGTAAATGCAGTTTGCATATAATTAAGGTTCTTTTTGTATTTTTTTGTGCCCATCCCAGAGGTGCAATATTGTTTTAAACAAGATGACTGGAAAGAACTGAATTTTTCCTATTTTTATGCCAAATTTGGTGTCAACTGACAAAGTGTTTGCAGAGAAAATGTCAATGTTAAAGTTTACCACGGACACACAGACACACGGACACACACAGACAACCGAACACCGGGTTAAAACATAGACTCACTTTGTTTACACAAGTGAGTCAAAAAGGTATATCTGTAGTGACAAAAAATGTAACACAACACATAACAATCCTTATAGAGAAATGTATGTATTGATTTTGCAGTTTGGTCTGATCAGTCAAGGAACACAACATTCATTGTACTATAAAGAATGATTTCACACTTCGACTTGTTTGTCTGCTCTGAGCACAAAGACTGGAAATGTATATTGGACAACGACAGTTCTCATATCAGCTATTTTTTTTTCTTTTTGGTATAAATTTTAAATAGTTGGTAAATCTTGGCTAAATCTTATGTACAATATTCATTTGGAAGTAAAGAGATACTGTGCAAACTTAGTCCACATGTTCACAGACTGAATATTTCTTTCATTCGAGACACTGATCTAAGTAATTTTATGCTGTCTTCTACAGCAGCGAAAAACAAAACAAAACAAGGCACCCTGCTTTGCCCAGCCACAACAACAACAACCCCCCAAAAAAAAACTGCTGACGTCTTTACGAAACAATCAACAATCCCACATAAAATGCACATGCTGTGTTAAATCTGTCTGTGAAGTCTGGCAGAAACCATCGGCTGACTGTGTCAGGATTGACCCCCTCCCCCCCAACTGCCCCCTCCCCCCCAACTGCCCCCTCTTTTGGCACACGAGCAGACAGCAGACACCAGCCAGACTGGCTCCACTATAAACAGACCAGAACCCAGAGACAGAAAGAAAGGGACGGCGATGTGATTCAGATTGGCTGTTAACCCTTCCACCGCCAGTCAGTTTAGAGTGCAAATTAACCTTGCGCAGGAACCAAAGAAAAGATGGTGTCTAAGAATAGCTGGGGATTCCCCTGTGATGTGTAGGGGAAAAAAAAGGCCAATCCTACCACTGAAAATTAAGAGCATTAGGTTTAATGCACAAAAGGCCCATCATCTGGTTGCATTTCAATGACATGGGTGCTTTTCCTAGCTGGTGCCGAAATACGACCATGGCGGTGAAAGGGTTAACAGAGGGCAGGACAGAGAGAGAGAGAGAGAGAGGGGACGGCGATGTGATCCAAATTGGCTGTAAACAGAGGGTAGGACACACACACACACACACACACACACACACACACACACACACACACACACAGAGAGAGAGAGAGAGAGAGAGAGAGAGAGAGAGTGTGTGTGATGTAAACCAGACTGGTTGTTAACAGAGGGCAGGGCAGAGAGAGAGAGAGAGAGAGAGAGAGAGAGAGGGTGATGTGATCCAGATTGGCTGTAAACAGAGGGCAGGACAGAGAGAGAGAGAGAGAGAGAGGGAGGCAGAGACAGATTCAAGATTCAAAAACTTTATTACTCAAGGATAAAGATTTTAGACATTGCCTAGTCTTCCAATCTGTCCTTGTGACAACAAAAACAGTAACGATAAGACACAACAATAATAACAATAGTAAATACTACCACTACCACTACCACCACCACCACTACTACTACTACTAATGATAATTATAATACTAATCAACGGACCATCATCATCATAAAAATATAATGAAGGGAACACTGTCACACACTCACACCCACCCACCCAAACACATATGCACACACTCATCCCCAAACACACACACCCTTGTGCATATACATATTTGCACATATACCCACATGCATGCATATGTCTACATGTACATACAGATATGTATGCATATGCATAAATACACATAATTAGGTATCAAATCATATTGTAGTACATTACAGATCATATTGTAGTACAACAGCAGATATTGAAAAAAAGAAAATAAAAAAATCAAGAAGTAAAGGGGTTATTAAGACTGTCAAATTAATCACCACACAGAATACAGGAAAGAGGCACGACTGAAATGAAAATATATAAACAGAGCAGAGAAATATAGTTATATCACTGTACATATACAACAATGATGAGAAATCTGACGCTGATGTGGCAGGCAATAACATCCAATCAATAGCTTGCATGTAATACATAAACATCACAAAAGGTTGAAAATAAGATGAAACACGTTAGTGTATGTAAAGGAATAGACAGC
>NC_134894.1:57717904-57730404 GCF_041734735.1 Babylonia areolata
AACAGAAGCACAAACTAAGGCACACCCACTCACCCACCCACAATCTCTCCGCAACCACACAAAAATGGGAAATTCGATATACTGAACAAAGACTATGAACGAAGGATCGCTGTACAATACACAATTGACAAACTGATAGTCACTGAAAGGGTTGATGATGTATTCCGTTGCCCTTGAGTCACACACAGGCACAGACACAGACACAGACACACACACACAACCCACCGCTCACCCCCCCACCCCCACAAGAACACAACATCGAACAACTCCGCCTCAAGGCGAACAGCAAAAGTTCATTACGTCCTTGAAACAAAGTCGTCGCCAAGGTCTTCAAAATTCTGTCCCGCTGTCACAGGGCTGAACTGTTGGGATGAACCAGACTTGTCTTCCCATTAGCTCCACATTCGGTCGGTGCCATGTCTTCCTTCTGTCAACAGTCTAGACGGCCTAAATCGTCTTGCCCCTCAATGAACTATCCACTCCCGCCACCCCCCCACACCCCTCACTTCCTGAAGCCCACCAGGAAAGCACCAGGAAAACTATGAGAGCCTCCCACGATAAACAAATGCTTACACTCCCCCCATTAAAAAAAAAAAAAATATATACTTATAATGGGAAGAAGACATTAAACTCGTCTGAAGTAAATAGCGCATGGACACTAAGACAAACATTTGACGAAAAACAACAACAACCCCCCCCCCCAACCCCCCAAAAGAATGTTTAAGACATTCACATCGTTAGACTGTTGCGAATACGTGACACATTTGAAGAAATCTGTTTCTTCTTGAATAGTTTATGTGAAACAAATTTTGAAGTTCTCACTGTGATTCAATAGGTCGTATTTAATAATAATAATAATATTAATAAAAAAAAAAAAATCAAAATAACCTGCCGAGAGCGAAATTACCTAATCTGCGTCTGGCCACGATGCTCTAAATATTGTGAATTAGTTTAGCTGTCCCAGGAAAAGTAAAGAAATGAAGAATGTGCCAGACAGAACAAAAACAAAACAAACAAAAAAATCAACAAAAAAAACCCCCAACAACCCCCCCCCCCCCAACAACAACAACAACAAAAAATGTGCCAGTTCATTCACGGAAAATGTGAATATTGTTTCTCTCCCGACATGGCTAAGGAATTAGGTAATTTCAAAATATTACAGCAACCACAATGGACTGGAACAAAATATGATACATCAGTAATAGTCTAACATATTCTTCTTCAATTGAAAATACCAATTCAAAATCTAACATATTGCGTAGAAGGTCTTGGTATTGAATTACCGGTTTTTTTTTTTCTCTCTTTGAAATTACAATAACATTTTTCAAAAGAGCATGCAATATCACGGATATGTGAAGTCTCTTATTTTCCATTTATATTTTTTGTTTCTTTATAAGAAATCGATTAGAAAAAAGATTCTGAAAACAAGAACATTTCCAATATCTTTACCTCTTTTTTCAATCCATGCTGGACGAAGAAAGTATGCTAACACCACTGTTTTTCAATGAAGACAATGACGAAAAAACAGTTGCTGGGTGATGTTAGTTGAAAAAAGAGTGACCGACTGACAACCTCAACGTAAAGAATGCTAATGGTACAAGTTCTTTACTCTGTGGAATACATTTCATGGGAGGTCTCTTCTACAGACATTGAGGGATGCGGGCAAAGGCTGACCCACACAAAGATGCGCAGAAAACAGACGTGCAAAACCTGCAGGTTCTTTTTTCTTGTGTCTCCCCGCTTCTACCTGGAAAGTGTAGCACGGCGATGAAGTTGGCGACCTGCAGGATGTATTTTTCTTGGTTCCACCCGCTTCCACCTGTAAGGTGTTGCAGGGCAAGGAAGTTGGCGACCTGCAGGATATATTTTTTCTTGTGTCAATCCGCTTCCACCTGGAAGGTGTTGCAGGAGGATGAAGTTGGCGACCTGCAGGATATATTTTTCTTGTGTCAATCCGCTTCCACCTGTAAGGTGTTGCAGGGCAAGGAAGTTGGCGACCTGCAGGATATATTTTTTCTTGTGTCAATCCGCTTCCACCTGGAAAGTGTAGCACGGCGATGAAGTTGGCGACCTGCAGGATGTATTTTTCTTGGTTCCACCCGCTTCCACCTGTAAGGTGTTGCAGGGCAAGGAAGTTGGCGACCTACAGGATATATTTTTTCTTGTGTCAATCCGCTTCCACCTAGTACCTGGAAGGTGTTGCAGGAGGATGAAGTTGGCGACCTGCAGGATATTTTTCTTGTGTCAATCCGCTTCCACCTGGAAGGTGTTGCAGGAGGATGAAGTTGGCGACCTGCAGGATATTTTTCTTGTGTCAATCCGCTTCCACCTGGAAGGTGTTGCAGGAGGATGAAGTTGGCGACCTGCAGGATATTTTTCTTGTGTCAATCCGCTTCCACCTGGAAGGTGTTGCAGGAGGATGAAGTTGGCGACCTGCAGGATATTTTTCTTGTGTCAATCCGCTTCCACCTGGAAGGTGTTGCAGGAGGATGAAGTTGGCGACCTGCAGGATATATTTTTTCTTGTGTCAATCCGCTTCCACCTGGAAGGTGTTGCAGGAGGATGAAGTTGGCGACCTGCAGGATATTTTTCTTGTGTCAATCCGCTTCCACCTGTAAGGTGTTGCAGGAGGATGAAGTTGGCGACCTGCAGGATGTATTTTTCTTGGTTCCACCCGCTTCCACCTGTAAGGTGTTGCAGGAGGATGAAGTTGGCGACCTGCAGGATATTTTTTTCTTGTGTCAATCCGCTTCCACCTGTAAGCTGTTGCACGGCAAGGAAGTTGGCGACCTGCAGGATATTTTTCTTGTGTCAATCCGCTTCCACCTGGAAGGTGTTGCAGGAGGATGAAGTTGGCGACCTGCAGGATATTTTTCTTGTGTCAATCCGCTTCCACCTGTAAGGTGTTGCAGGAGGATGAAGTTGGCGACCTGCAGGATATATTTTTCTTGTGTCAATCCGCTTCCACCTGTAAGGTGTTGCAGGGCAAGGAAGTTGGCGACCTGCAGGATATATTTTTCTTGTGTCAGTCCGCTTCCACCTGGAAGGTGTTGCAGGAGGATGAAGTTGGCGACCTGCAGGATATTTTTCTTGTGTCCACCCGCTTCTACCTGGAAGTTTTTGCGGGGCGATGCAGTCGAATACCTGCGGCAAAACGGGAGGCCCGGGGTAGCGTCATGCTGTGAGCGCGGAGCGTGACTGAAACTCCGTCAACTCATGTATAAATCGTTGCAAGTAAACCCCCCCCCCGAGATGCAGTCTCATGCATGTGCTCACGTGCGCGGTTTTGTTATGGAAACATGTTGGGTTTCCAATAATGTTAAGAACTTTGAGTTTTAATCTTTCATGTTCACCCGCTATGCAGTCGGCGACGGGAAGGGCATCATCTGTGTTTTGCAGGTAAGTGTGCTGCGTGACCAGCCGCCGTGGCGAAGTGGTTAGCGTCGCGGACTGACGGCTGGGAGGACGCGGGTTCGAATCCCAGCGGAGGTGGGTTTTTCGGCTCGTGGCCGGCTCCTATCCAGAGTTGAGTGTGCTGTGGGCACACAGTCGAGTGTCATCCACTTCAAGGATGAGTCTTTGGCTGTGTTGCTCTAATTACCTGACCAACACTGCAAGTGTTTGTATCTCTCGGGCCTGGTTAACGCCGGGATATCATTATGACAGGAAGCGTAGAGTACAGCCTTGTCACGCAGTCCCAAACCAAAATGGACCTCCATAGCAACATCGTCATCATCATCGTCATCCTCCTCCTCCTTCATCGTCATCAATATAAACAAAATAGTCTCAAAGTCTGTGGCCTTTCATGCCCTGCTCTCATGGTGACCTCAGTTTCGATACCCCTCCACTTCCGTGCTTGGGGTGAGTCCTGTCAATGTCGTCAGTGTCGGCAGATTTATTGGGGGCTGTTGTTTGAGGGACGTGGTGGCGGTCTCCACTCTGGGAGGGACGCTCACTCAGTCTGGCTCCGCGACTAAGCCATTATTGTCGTTAGTAGGGGGCTTAGTAGGTGGTGTCCTAAATACGTTAAAACACAACAGGCACCACTGAACACCACCGAAGTGACTCATCAGCAATGCAGGGTCTCTTCTGGTGTGTGGCCTCCTGGCGACCTAACATCGATGGTTCCCTGTGGACTGCCGACGCTGGAACTGCGAAGGACGAACCCGGGTGTGGCCGTGTATGGGGGAATCTAAATGAGCGGCGTGGGAGTAATGCCACTGAAACGGTGCAGATGATGGGGCAGCCAAAAAAAAAAAAAAGAAAAAAAAAGTGTGCTGCGTGATAGTTGTGGTGGTGATGGTGGTGGTTGCAGTGTGTGTGTGTGTGTGTGTGTGTGTGTGTGTGTGTGTGTGTGTGTGTGTGTGTTATTTAGCAACAGTTCTGATTACTGATTCAGACGACAAGTCAAGTCCAGGCAGGCGCCTGCTCAATGCCGGAGAGACAGTTGGTAGGACTGCTCAGTAGCCCATGTAAACAAAAGATGAATACTGGAAACACACATACACACCATTTGCCTTTTCGAAAATGAAAGAAGACTTCCGGAACATCAGCTTTCAATTCTCATTTACCTGGAAACCTATTCGCAGAACAGTGTGATCGCGAGAGTAGCAGTTACAGTCCATACAAGAGAGAGGGACAAAGAGAATGACGACCTTTTTTTCTCTCCAACTATATCTCTCTTTTTTGTCTACTAGGTGTACCATCACTTGTGGATCACAAAACAAAGTGTTCTTAGATTTCTGTGAATACCCGTTGCTATGGAAACAAATCAAAATGGCCGCCAAACAATGTATCAAAGAAATCGGGTTTGTGGTCTGTGAGGTGCATGCAGATACTGTTTGTTATGTGGACTCGACACACAATGACATTATCTTCATTTGCCCGTGAGATTGTGTTGATTCTTCAATTATTGTACTTTTTATGAATTTTTGAAAGTTTTAGTATTGCGAAATCCTCAAAATTTACAATGGGTAAAAAGATTGGAACTGCTATGAATTAAAACCCAGAGAATATTTTCAAACATACTCGTGACAAAACTTCAATAACATGTCATGAAACAATCATGCAAAGTCTCATGGTTGTAGGTTTACTCATCATTGAGCAAGTCCAAGGTATGTTGTCAAGGCCAGAAACTTGACGACTTGCGTCGAAATTGAACAAAAAAATTATTAAGAAACACTTCCGTGATTCAGCAAGCAATCTTTATTGGCATTTTTTTCATTGTTAAAGACATCTTTACAGTGGAAAAACTTATGCATATGATAGAAGAGATGTTCAAGAATCAAAATCCATCAAAAACCCAAATCATGAAAAATCATCATTTTGGTCTGCACTGTCGTGTCCCCCCCCCCCCCCCCTTAATGAGTGGAAGTGGAATAAGCAAGACATGCTTTGTTTTTCATCCGGCCCCCAGGACAAAGGAAATAAACAATCAAACAAAAATATATTCTTTATATTATGTACTAACTGAACAAGAAAAGTAAAAAAAAAAGGAAAGCTCTAGCTGAGTGGGGAAACTGACTCTCACCCGCCCGTAACCGAGGGCCTCTGGATTTTGAAACTGTCAGACTTCTGTCGACAGGCGACACTCACACTCCCCGGCACTGTCGAAAGCTGACAATCTTTCAAAATTTTGGTCATCCTAATCCAGTAAACATCATTTTCTTCTCCTCTCCTCTTTCCACGTCATAAAAAAAAAACATGGAATCAATATAAAACACATAGTGCCACCTTGACAAGGTGTTGATATAGAGTTCGTCAAAATCTGTCATCAGCTGACAGAATCGGGTTCAGCAGGCTCCCTCCTCCTCCTCCTCCTCCTCCTCCTCCTCACTACCCAACTCCATCTTCAGACACATCAATCTATACACCTACCCGAACTTTGTTCCACTTGGTCTTCATGGACAGTTTATGATTTTGATCGCGCGAATACTGTCTAGACGTATCATTAATATCATTGATGGCTTCGCGCACTTAAAACACCGAAATACGTCCTCAGGGACACCCGATATTGGGTCATGGGTATGTCGCTTGATGAGAAGACACCGGGACTATGAATTCTTTAATGGCAAGATTAAAGATCTGGTGGGAAGTGTGGAAGGAATGGGGGAACGATATTCCGCAAAACCTTTCATACCATTTCCAATCGTACTGTGGATATTTCTTCTTTTCTCTTTTCTTTTTTTTTTTTTTAATTTTTTTTATAAAGTTATATTCTTCGTTGTTTCAGCGAAAGGCTCGTTAATTTTCGGATTGAATTAAAAACCATTTTCATAAATACGCAAACTGGTTTTCCTTTTTATGAGATTCAACAACTAACTGGCATGATTTCAATTAAAATTTCGATTTTTTTTTCTTGCAGTGAATATTTCACTTTGGATATAAAGATGAATAAAAACATTCAACCGATCTAAAAAAAAAAAAAGGAAGGAAAAAAAAAGGATAATAAACGACTCACAGAACCAAAGCAAATGCATAGTCGCTCATCTACTAATTTGAAACCACTGTAGAAAAATACCCAGTTCACAACCTTTAGGAAATGAACGCTTACAACAGACGGATTCTAAATCCACGTCATTTAGTAGAAGACCAAAGCGTATCAATTACAGCACCCACAGTGCAAGGTTTTCAGTTCTTTTACTTGAGGGTAACAGAAAGTCGACTCCTATCCATTATGTCCACCAACATCAAACATGTTGTGTTTACAATCAGCATTGACTGAGGAGGCGATACTGTGGGTTTGTTGTCTCTCCACTGAGATGCACGTCTCGTGTGTAATGGTTTGAACGTAAATCTATTTTGATAGATGATGTTTTTTCAGTTCAAACCCATCGGCAGTTGAAGATGGGGAGCTCGCTAATAATTCAGTTTCTCCTGCTGGCTTTCATGTGAAGGGGGGAGTGGGAGAGGAGAGAGAGAGAGAGGGAGAGGGAGAGAGAGAGGGAGAGGGAGAGAGAGAGAAGGAGGTAGAGAGAGAGGGGGAGAGAGAGAGGGAGAGGGAGAGAGAGAAGGGGGAGAGAGAGAGGGAGAGAGAAGGGGGGAGGGAGAGAGAGAGGGGGAGAGAGAGATGGAGAGAGGGGGAGAGAGATAGGGAGAGAGGGAGAGAGAGAGGTGGAGAGAGAGAGAGGTAGAGAGAGAGAGAGGGAGAGAGAGAGAGAGAGAGGGGGAGAGGGAGAGAGAGAGAGGGACAGAGAGAGAGGGAGGGAGAGGGAGAGAGGAGAAAGAGAGAGAGAGAGGGGAGATAAAGAGAGGGAGAGAGAGGGAGAGAAAGAGAGGGAGAGAGAGAGAGGGAGGGAGAGAGAAAGAGAGAGGGAGAGAGAGGGAGAGAAGGAGAAAGAGAGAGAGAGGGGGAGAAAGAGAGAAAGAGAGGGAGAGAGAGGGGGAGAGAATGAGAGGGAGAGGGAAGAGGAGAGAGAGAGAGAGGAGAGGAGAGAGAGAGAGAGAGAGAGAGGGGAGAAAGAGAGAGAGAGAGAGAGAAAGGGATAGAGAGGGAGAGAGAAAGAGAGAGGGAGAGAGAGAGGAAGAGAGGGACAGAGTCAGAGACAGAGACAGAAAGATGGGGAGAGGGACACTGTCATACAGGCATAGATTGAAAAAAACAAAAAAACAAAACAATCAAAACAATAAACAACAACAACAACAACAAAACAAAACAGCAACAAAAACAATAACAGCAGCAACAACAACAGAGAAAGATGTAAATATAGGTAGATAGATAAGGAGTGAGACAGACGGAAAGTGAGAGAGACAGAGAGCTAGAGGGATAGGGACACAGAGAGAAAGAAACAAATGAAAAAAAGGGAGAGAGAGAGACAGACAGACAGAGACAGAGAGAGACACAGAGAGACAGAGAGAGAGAGAGAGAGACAGAGACAGAGAGAGGCAGACAGACAGACAGATGCAGAGACGTACACTAACACTGACAATATTCTATTGCCATTAGCAATACAGGATTTTCTCATTTTTTGGGGGGCCATTCAAGACAGCAACGTGTAAAGCATTTGAAACAAAAACAGTGATATAAGATGGAACAAAATAGAAAAGAATGAAAAATGTGTTCCGTGGACTTGCATACAATCGAGGCCACAAACAACAGCTTCAACAAAACAAACCAACGTCAAAACAAGCAAGCAAACAAACAAACAAACAAACCAAACTGGCTTTGGGCAAGAAGCACAATTTATGGACAGACAGACAAACAAACAAACAAACAAATTAGGCAACATTTATGGAAATTGAAAACACAGCAAGACGTTTATAGAAGAATACTAAGAACAAACCTAAACTGTGGACGCTTACAGCTGACAATCACATCCAGAATTTTGCGAACATGGAAGGAATATAAATATATATATGTTAAAAAAAAAGTCAAACGGTACCGTTCCACTAGAAAACACAATTGAGAAACACATGCATATGCTCACAACACATCCCGTTCATATACACGCAAGCGTGCATACACTCACATTACTTTTGTTCAAACTTTACACAGAGAAACTAACTATCGTATCAGGTATGTCGACCACCCAACCTTAATGGCCAAGAACATGGAAACCTGATTATTTAATTAAGTCGTACAGGTCATCGACACTTCGATCGCAGAAATTTTGTGAAATCGATATTACGTTCCTAAAGTTGGTTTCTTGCCTTGATTGTCACAAACATGCGCCATGATGATCATTTGTGTTATATAATGACGAGGAAATATAGCAGAACTATGGAGTATTCGTTTTCAATCCCACCAAACATGAAGCATTTTGTTCTGTATTATATTCCTGTTCTTTCAATCAAACCAGATTACGGCCGTGTTTGTACTTCTGTTCCCTGCATTTACCGCCAAGTTGCTATTAAGAAGAAAAAAAAAAGAAAAAAAGAAGAAGAAAAGCACCAACCAAACAAAACTTCAACGAAAAGAAACCTGTTTAATTTCCACTAGAACACACACACACACACACACACACACACACACACACACACACACACACAGAACACGTGCGAAATAAAACAATCCAATTAAAGAAGAAGAAGAAGAAGAAGAAGGAGGAGGAGGAGGAGGAAAAAAAAAGTTACCAACTCACAGTGTGCCGAATCGCTCCACAAGTCCCGAACCGCCTACATTCCGCAACGAGACCCCTTTTAACAAGCCCCGAAAATACCACCCAGAGGTTTGTCTGTTGTACTGAACAACGGCACTCACCCCAACTCCTGGCACCCAAACAGACACGTGTGATGAATGGGGGAATCAAATCAGGTGAACCTGGACACAGACGGAGCAGCGACCCGCGAGGCGGCAGACCAGAAAATGGCCCGAAACTTCGCCTGTCGTCTGCTTCGCCAACACCTCCGCTCGGCGATAAAAAGAAATCGGGATCGGACTGTGGACCCCCGCGCCTTGGGACCAAGAACGTGTCGGAAATGTGACACGTTAATAAAACGAATGTCTGAAGTCCCAGAGCTTTAACAACCGACGCAGAAAATGTGTACAAGAAGGTTTTTATGGTGTCAAAGCAGTCTGGTGTTCCTACAGGGAAGGGTAGCATTAAATGTCGTTGACTTTTAGAATTGTAAATAGTCATGTTCGGTTGAAATGAGAACTTCAAGCTTCAAGCTTTAAGCTTTAAGCAAACAGAAACGGCAGAAACATCATTAGCAAACAGAAACGGCAGAAACATCATTAGAGTGAACAACAACGAAGCAGACGATGTTAAGTCGTGTTCGGTTGAAATGAGAACTTCAAGCTTCAAGCAAACAGAAACAACAGAAGCATCATTAGAGAGAACAACAACGAAGCAGACGACATTAATGGCACAATCAACAACACCAAGAGCAAAACTAATGGTAATAACAAAACACTGTTGATACAATTATACCGCTCGTGATATAAAAGTCTCGTCGTGAATTGAAAATATAAACACAAACGTCAATAAAGATAATAGCAAAGAAGTGAATGATAACGATAACAAGGATCGTAAAACAAACAAACAAACAAAAAAAACAAACCCAACCAAACAAAAAAAACAAAACAAAAACAAACCACAAAAAACAAACAAACAAACAAAAAACAAACAAACAAACAAACAGCGACAACAGTAGCAAAAACTAAACAAAACAAACTAACAACATAAGCAACAATGTCAACAACAGCACCCGTTTTAATCTCATTAGGACAGCTGAGTATGAAGTCGCGTGAGGTGCATATGAACTAGAAAAAAACAAACAAACAACCCCCCCTGCCCCCCCCTGGCCCCCCTCCCCCCAACCCCCCAAAAAAAAAACAACAAAAAAAAAAAAACAACAAAACCCCCCAACAAAACAGACGAGAACGATAGCAAAACTTTTAACAATATCAGCATAAAGGGAAAGCAGCAACAATAACAACAACAACAACAACAACAGAAACAGCAAAAAAACATCCATCTTAACCACACCAACACAGCTGATGACGACATTGCGTGAGATGCAAACTATTTTGCTGGGGATTATGGACCAAGATTATAGACAGTCCGGTTGATCTCTTGCTGCGCGTCTTCCACCAACATTCAATGATCCAAACATATGCCGCGCGCACATTCGTGCAAATTATCATACCACGGCAACCCGCGCTTGGAGACAGACGCTCATTATCATTCCCAGCTCGCACCAATTCTTTATTTCACGAACGAATTCATAAACTAATTGTTTCGATATATTTTACATGTTTCATATATATATATATATGAGAATAAGATGAAGGAAGGGCAGATGATTACCTCATGCAACTATCCCCACCCCTGTTCACTACGAACCCGTCTCCCTCCCGGAATAAGAGAATAATTGACACATCGTGGTAACAATCAGAGCAAACGAAACTGGCGTGAGCGAATGTCCGCTGAGAATCATTGTACGGATCTTTAACAAGACAGTTTAGACAACCATTCAGTTATTTCATTCTGTCGTCCTTTGTGTTGTAATCTGTGTTTGTACTTCGTCCACTGGGTGTGAATAGAACGTCTCCTTTTTAAAATCATTTCATTTTAGCTTGAAACCAGTTGTTTGAAGTCCATTAAGTAATATTCTGTAATTGTATTTAGATTTTTGTTTTCAAATTCCACCCCAATTATCCCGCTTTTTCCCAACTCACAATTCATCCCTTCACCCTCTTCTTCTAAACGACAATACTTAAATGTAAAAAATAAATACTCTAACAAAATGTCTACAATCACCAGCATGTATGACATGACATTAAACAAAAAAACAAAACAAAACAAACAAAAAATCCTCCTCCTCCCAACTGTGTGAACACAAAACAAAAGCCATAGTTATACAGTTCACGCCATTCATCGCAGCAGTAAGATTAATCTTTAGAACCAAAAAGACTGACAATACCACTCATCTTCTGCATTCTCTTCGCTGGTTACCAGTTTCTGCCCGCATTCAGTACAAAGTTTCAATTCTCACCTTCAACTCCATTTTGGGTGCTGCTCCTCAGTATCTGAGAGAATTGATTTAAACCTATACATCCCCACGACAACTCAGATCATCTTCTGATTCACGGATGTTACTTGCTCCCCGTGTTAAAACCCGATCCTTCGGTGATTCTTCCTTTTCTTATTCAGCTCCATATGTCTGGAACAGTTTACCTCACGATCTTTGCCACTCTCCCTCATTTCAATCTTTCAAAACTGGTCTGAAAACACATATTTTTGATCGATAGACCTTCCATACCTTTTCAGTTCTAAGTCATGCAAACTCTCTCACTCTTTCGTTGTGTGTGTGTGTGTGTGTGTGTGTGTGTGTGTTTATTGTAAAGCGCTTTGAGCTCTAAGGGAGGAAAGCGCTCAACAAATGTCCATTATTATTATTATTATTATTATTCATCCTTGAAAAAGGTCTATAGACCGGAATTGTAAATACCTTTTTATTGTATTATTGTAATTTTTTTTCTGTTTAAACATTAGAAACCAGTTAAAAATTGGCTTCAAAGATGTTTGACTCTCCATATTGTAGTTTTTGCTTTTTTGTCTGAAACATTAGAAACCAATTGAAAAAAAAAAAGTCAGCATCAAAGATGCATGACTCTTCATAATCGTCTTTTGTTGAGTCCCGTGTTTTCCAGGTCCAGACAGCAGTTCCCTCAGGTCCAGGATCAGATGTCTTCTCCTTTCTCTGACCAGACTTCCATTCTCCACCTCCCATGTCTTGCTAGACGAGTCAGATTAGATGGGTATCATGGGGCGTTTTAGGACGTGGCTGGATGTAACAAATCTGATTGGTCGTCAGTTCCTGTCTGCTGAGCGCCAGCACTCTGGGGCTAAGTCGTCAATCGTCCTCTTTGACAGCCTGTCAGAGGCGGTGTGGTGTCCAGAGAACCAGATACCGCCCGCAATACACGATCAAAACCTCAAATAGCATGATTATGGTGTGATACGTTCATATCAGCGATCATGCTAATCTGCGTGTTCCGGCATGATCGGTCTCTTGGGCAACAACAACGGAAAGGCAAGGCGCATGAACATTCT
>NC_134894.1:57745404-57777904 GCF_041734735.1 Babylonia areolata
GGGGGGCACAGTGATGTTATGCCGGTCGATCATTACTCGCGCTGTCAACAGAGAGACCTCCGTTTTGCTGATGAGGTCTCTCTGTGTCTCCCCCACAAGGACCACGTCCCGCGCGACCTCTGTTACCTCTTTCAAGCAAAGGACAACAACAGAGCTTCAGGCACTTTCCATCACTGTCGGTCGGTCAGTCGTCTTCTGCTGACCGAAGTATTGATGCACGTGAAGAACGTTTACTGTCCCCCCACACCCACACCCACACCCCGACCCCCTCTACACACACACACACACACACACACACATCGCTCGCTGTAGGTGGCCTCTCTAAAGACGAAGAGAGAAAGAGAGAGATTTTGGGAACATGAATGAAGGGCAATACGTCAGTAAGGTCACACACACACACACACACACACACACACACACACACACACACACACACACACACGCACACACACACACACACACACACACACGCACACACACACACACACACACGCACACACGCAGACACAGACAGACACACACACACACAATGTGGCAAGCCATTTAAAGGTGTCCCCCCCACCTAACCCCCCCCCTCCCCCCAAAAAAAAACCCTTTTAAGCGTAACTTATTCATCCATCACTTTCCTCGACACGTCGTCTTTTGATCGAATCGAAGTATTGATGTATTGAAGGTTTATTGTCCAACACCTTTCACTTGTAAAGGTGACTTCGGGGACTGAGACAGAAAGAAGAACACTAGCTGGGGTGAAGTGATGGCCTAGAGGTAACGCGTCCACCTAGGAAGCGAGAGAATCTGAGCGCGCTGGTTCGAATCACGGCTCAGCCACCGATGCTTTCTCCCCCCCCCCCCTCCACTAGACCTTTAGTAGTGGTCTGGACGCAATTCATTCGGGTGAGACGATAAACCGAGGTCCCGTGTGTAGCATACACTTAGCGCGTGTAAAAGAACCCACGGCAACAAAAGGGTTGTTCCTCGCAGGGGGAAAAAAAAAAAAAGAGTGGCGCTGTAGTGTAGCGACGCGGTCTCCCTGGGGAGAGCAGCCCGAAGTTCACACAGAGAAATACAATACAATACTTTGGAACTGGACTGGCGAGGGCACAAGAGACAGAGACAGAGACAGAGAGAATGAAAATGACGTATCGAAATATGTTACAAGTCTTCTGACAAAATACATTCATATCTCTTAACAGAAGAGATGAATAAAAAAAAAAAAGCTTTGTCTGCATTGTTTGTTGTAGCTCGAAAAGAAGCGCTGTGCGTGCATTTTTGTTAAGCCAAGCCAGAGGCTGCAGGACATTTTCATGTTGTCAATAATCTTGATGATAATGATAAAAAAAAAAGATTATAGTGATACTGTTATCATTACTACTACTACTACTGGACAGCCATATGCTGTCCAGAAATCTGCTCTGGGTGCTTTACAAAAGACATGTTTTTTTTTGTTTTTTTTCCAGGACACGTTCCATCAATGTTACATATACAGGTCAAAATGTGACTAGCAAACTATACACGCACATAAACATAATGCATGCATGCATGTATGTATGTATATATATATATGTATGTATGTATGTACATTTTGCTTTGATGTTTGCATATGTCGAACAGTGACCTTATGTACCTGTATACAGACCATAAACCAGTCCTGAGCCTGTTGATAAACAGATAAATACATAAAAAAAGAACTACTACTACTAATAATAATATGTATAAGGCGCAAAAACGTGATGAAGTTTTATTTTATTTTATTTTATTTTATTTTATTTTTATTATTATTTTTTTCTCAAGGCCTGACCTGACTTAGCGCGTTGGGTTACGCTGCTGGTCAGGCATCT
The DNA here is from genome assembly GCF_041734735.1 of Babylonia areolata. Lineage (NCBI taxonomy): Eukaryota > Metazoa > Mollusca > Gastropoda > Neogastropoda > Buccinidae > Babylonia > Babylonia areolata. The sequence goes on from NC_134894.1 coordinate 57,747,243, forward strand.
GCTTGGCAGATGTGGCGTAGCGTATATGGATTTGTCCGAACGCAGTGACGCCTCCTTGAGCTACTGAAACTGAAACTGAAACTGCGCCTGTTGGCCTGACGACCTGTGGTGTAGCAAAGACAGAACTGCCGTTTTTATTTTATTTTATATTTTTTAAAATTTTTGTCATATCCATGGCATCTGTTCGTCTGTTTGAATCTTTGATATTTGACAAGGTCCACTTCCTTTGCGTTAGCTGTGCTGGACTATGTGTGTATACATATGTATGTGTACATAACTATGGCATCTTCTCTTCTTTTTGAATCTGTGATATTTGACAAGGTCCACTTCCTTTGCGTTAGCTGTACTTGACTATGTGTGTATACATAATTATGTATGTGTACATTACTACATGCATGTATATGAATGTGTATTGTGTGTGTGTGTGTGAGTTTATGTAAGTTTGTGCCTGCCTGTGTGTGCGTATGTGTTAGGGTAGCTGTTAGATACACATGTATGTTAAAATGTATGTATGCAGTGTGTGTGTGTGTGTGTGTGTGTGTGTGTGTGTGTGTGTGTGTGTGTGTGTGTGTGTGTGTGTGTGTATAGTCACATTTTGGTGTGTGTATATAACATAGATGTAATGTTTTATGATAACAAAAGCGTTTTTGTAAAGCACCTAGAGCAGATTTTGGGATAGTGTGCTATATAAGTATCCATTATTATTATTATTATTACAATTTGTTGTCTCACATGCCTCTGCTAAGACGATCATGAATGGCAATGAAAGAAAAGAAAGAAAACAACAACAACAACAACATATAGAGTATAGACTTGAAAGCAAAAATGGACAGAAAAGAAAAATTCTCGAAAGAACAAGACAAAGAAATATCTTTGAAATCTCGAAACAAAATATCACACACACACACACACACACACACACACACACACACACACACACACACACACACACACACACACACACACACACACACACACAGAAGTAGAGAGATACATACAGTGAGAGAGAGAGAGAGAGACAGAGACAGAGAGACAGACAGAAACAGAGAGACAGTGACAGAGACAGAGACAGACAGACAGAGAGAGAGAGAGAGAGAGAAGTAGAGAGATAGATACAGTGAGGGAGAGAGAGAGACAGAGACAGAGACAGAGAGACAGACAGAAACAGAGAGACAGGGACAGAGACAGAGACAAACAGACAGACAGACAGACAGACAGAGAGAAAGAGAGAAGTAGAGAGACAGATACAGAGAGAGAGAGAGAGACAGAGACAGAGACAGAGAGACAGACAGAAACAGAGAGACAGGGATAGAGACAGAGAGAGAGAGAGAGAGAGAGAGAGAGAGAGAGACAGACAGACAGACAGACAGAGACAGAGAGACAGAGAGAGATGCCCCATAGAAGGAAGATTAGGAAATCACACGGAAAATCAGTTGTGACAAAGAATTCACTGCAAAAACACCACGGCGTCGATGTGAAATCAAACCCTCCAGATATCCTTCAGAAAATGGAAAATGGAAAACAAGAACAAAACAACAACAAACAACAAAAACACCAGGAAGTGGAGACAGAGAGGTTATGAGGGGGTGGTGGTGGTGGTGTGTGTGGGAGGATATGCGGGGAGGGGAGGGGGTGGCCGGGTTTGGGGGGGGGGGGGAAGGTGTGTGGAGGTTCTGTCATTGTCGTCATTACAAACAAATCACTGAGCTGGGCCAACGAAGAGGTGTTTTTTTTTTTTTTTTTTTTTTTTTTTTTTTTTTTAAGAATATTCATTTATTTATTTTTAAGGAGGCTATATGCCACACGCGGCTCATCACGCCATGTTGGCTCGTGGTTTTGTGGGATGGACACCGGAACCGGAAATCATCATACCAAGAATTGAGAATTGAGAACATGGCTTGAGGGGTGGGAGTGGGCGGGGAGGGGAGGGGAGGGGGGTTGGGCGTGGGGGTAAGGGGGGTGGGGTGGGGGGGCGTAAGGCTGAGACTGGGCATTGTGTCTTGACAGAACACAGACAGACAGACAGACAGACAGACAGACAGACAGACACACACACACACACACCACACACACACACACACACACACACACACGTGGGTGATGGCTTTTCACAGGATTACTCTGCCATTATTTTTCATCAAGCCAAACTTGTAAGGGCTCCTCTCCATCATGACTTCTACTCGTTGTGTGTGTGTGTGTGTGTGTGTGTGTGTGTGGTGTGGTGGAGAGAGAGAGAGAGAGAGAGAGAGAGAGTGTGTGTGCAGGTCCCATCTGCGACAATATTGTTCAAAACATTACATTTTCATCTGGAGATCAATCACATTATCACAAACCAATACGATGTCGTTGACATGCATCAAGAGAAGACTGCCCACTTGTTAGATTTTGATCTGCAAATGTGTGTGTGTGTGTGTGTGTGTGTGTGTGTGTGTGTGTGTGTGTGTGTTGTTGTAGTTGTTGATGATGTTGGTGTATTCACTGGTTTATATAGAACCTGAATCTGGATCGATAAATACCACAACCAGGGAAATTATCATCTCCATTGAATTATTATTCTCTTTTTTTCAGATGCGTTCTCATCTGTCAAACCCAGCTATGTGAAAGTTGCGATTTATTGCCATTATGATTTTAGTTTTAACTATAGCAGCTACATACAGCTGTTATGGGTGAATTCCGGCTCACTGCATCTAACCACTTGCTTTCCAATTCCATTATATCTACGAGTGGAGTGATGGCCTAGAGATAACGCGTCCGCCTAGGAATCGAGAAAATCTGAACGCGCTGGTTCAAATCACGGCTCAGCCGCCGATATTTTCTTCCCCTCCACTAGACCTTGAGTGGTGGTCTGGACACAGATGAGACGATTTAACCGAGGTCCTGTGTGCAGCATGCACTTAGCACACGTAAAAGAACGCACGGCAACAAAAGGGTTGTTCATGGCAAGTAGTTCTTTTAGTTCTAGTTAGTAGTAGTTCTTTTTTATGTATTTTTCTGTTATTATTATTTTTTAAATTTTTTTATTTATTTGTTATTATTATTATTATTATTTATCTATTAATTTATTTCTATTTATTTATTTTTTCTCAAGGCCTGACTAAGCGCGTTGGGTTACGCTGCTGGTCAGGCATCTGCTTGGCAGATGTGGGTAGCGTATATGGGTTTGTCCGAACGCAGTGACGCCTCCTTGAGCTACTGAAACTGAAACTGAAACTGTTATTTACCACTCGACCATCGGACATCAACCCTTCTAGTATCGCGAAGTCAACCCGATGATTGTGGATACTTATAAGGAAGAAGAAGAAGAAGAAGAAGAAGAAGAAGAAGAAGATCCCATAATAAAGGCTGTCTATTTCACAACAGCCAGCAGTCACCACTTTAACAAGGAACCGGATCAAAATCTGCGACCCCCCCCCTCCCCTCTCCCCCCCCCCCCCCCCCCAGTCAGTTATGTAGTTCAGCATCAGCTGGTAGATCAAGTCCAGCCGTCAAACAGATCAATGAAGAAAGGACCCACGGGTCCATTGATTCCGTCTCTGTCTGTCCTGATCGATCAATATCTATCTCAAGGTCCTGACCAGAGTATTTCCGAATGACTTGAGTGACTGGACGACAATCGGTAAAACGTTCTATGTATAGCTTGTAGGGAATTACTTTCTTCTGGCAGGCAGTCCTATAAAATGTCCCTGCGAGGATGTGGTGGGAGGTGCAATATCCGAAAATTAGAAAGGCGCGTCTGGCCAAACTGACAGAATTATACACTTGTTCTGCAAAGCATTCTCACAAAACAATTTTTTTTCTCTACATAAAACACTACTATCTTTGCCAAGACTGTCCTACAAAACGGTGTGGCATTTAAAGTACGTCCAGTTTTATGAATTACAGGGTTTGGGGAAAAATTGATGACAAAACGATGTGTAAAGACTCGCTATTGAAATGTACTTTATACACCTACCATACCACTCCCGCATTTTCTCTGGAGTCTCCCGTCGGTCGGACGGATGAGTAGGCAGGCAGGCTTATCTATCATATGGGAGCAGAGGCCGATTCTGGATGCACAGCACTTCCCACAGGTGTTGCAAGGGAAAACGTCTCCAGAAGTTGAGCCCTGCTTCCTTCGCTCACGCTTCTCCTTAATGGCTAGCATACATCTGCCATAAATGCACAACTTCAAGGTCTTATTACCATTGAACTGTCAGATCAACTGTTTTCTGTGATTTTTTTTTGTGAGCAAATCAATTTTGAAAATGACTTTTAGTTTTTGTTTTATGTGGACATAATACCACTCTATAGCAATGGAATCAGGAGGAAGGTGGCAGAATGGTTAAGACGCTCAACTGCCAATACAGAGAGTCCGTGAGGGTGTGGGTTCGATTCCCGCTCTCGCCCTTTCTCCTAAGTTTGACTGGAAAATCAAACTGAGCGTCTAGTCTTTCGGATGAGACGATAAACCGAGGTCCCGTGTGCAGCGCGCACTTGGCGCACTGAAAAAGAACCCATGGCAACGAGAGTGTTGTCCTCTGGCGAAATTACGTAAAATGAAATCCACTTTCATAGGTACACAAATATGTAAGCATGCACTCAAGGCCTGACTAAGCGCGTTGGGTTATGCTGCTGGTCAGGCATCTGCTCAACAGATGTGGTGTAGCGTGTATGGATTTGTCCGAACGCAGTGACGCCTCCTTGAGAAAGTGAAACTGAAACTGAAACTGAAATGGAATCAGACAAGCCAACGAAATAGCATATTCAATTATCTTAGGAAAAGTGTATTGCTAATCAGTGTCAAATTAACAAACTAGAACATGGTCTATAGGACGCTATAGACATGATCATGTGAAATGGAGAAACATATGCGCCTACTACAAATATAAACTGCACAATTGAAAACACAAAGGAATCATTCTTGCAAATAGCAGACGACTGTCTTCGTAACTTTCAGACAATTGCTCTGTACCATGCGGTACGTGTGGACGTCGACAAACCGTTTTTTTAAATTTTTTTTTTAATAATTATTATTTAGTTAGTTATTTAGCTAGTTATATATATATATATAAATTATTTTATTTTATTTTATTTTGTACGTTTATAGTTGACTTCATCAAGTTTTTTGTGCCTTATACATATTATTATTATTAGTAGTAGTTCTTTTTTATGTATTTATTTATTTATTTTTTCTCAAGGCCTGACTAAGCGCGTTGGGTTACGCTACTGGTCAGGCATCTGCTTGGCAGATGTGGTGTAGCGTATATGGATTTGTCCGAACGCAGTGACGCCTCCTGGAAACTGAAACTGTTTTCGCTTACCTGCTTCCGTTTGTTTCGTTATTGATGGTTACAATGCTCAAAGTGGATGCATGTGATTATGCTCTTACCTATGTTTTATGTTGAACTGAGTGACCAAAAATGGACAAGATGTTGCGTTTATTTTAGTCACCAGATAGCATCTTACTCCTGCCAAGAAAACAACAACTCTAAATTAGGTATGGAACTAATCATAGCACAACGCTCTTGAAGGAACGTTTCGAATAACACACACACACACACACACACACACACACACACATACACACACTCACACACAAACACACACACACACACACACACACACACACACACACACACACACACACACACACACACACACATCGCCTTCCCACCACCTGTAACACACACATTCTCACTCCTCAAACCTCCTTCCGTTACTCTCTCTCCCCACGGAGGACTCTCTTCCAAGCGATCATCAGCCCAACAGATCAGGAGGGAAACAGAGCGCATGTAACATTTGTATTTATATTTGTATTTCTCTTTTTGTTTGTCACAACAGATTTCTCTGTGTGAAATTCGGGCTGCTCTCCCCAGGGAGAGCGCGTCGCTACACGGAGAGCGCCACCCATTTTTTTGTATTTTTTTCCTGCGTGCAATTTTATTTGTTTTTCCTATCGAAGTGGATTTTTTTTACAGAATTTTGCCATGAAGAACCCTTTTGTTGCCGTGGGTTCTTTTACGTGCGCTAATTGCATGCTGAACACAGGACCTCGGTTAATCGTTTCCTCTGAATGACTAGCGTCCAGCCCACCACTCAAGGTCTAGTGAAGGGGGAGAAAATATCGGCGGCGGCTAAGACGTGATTCGAACCAGCATGCTCAGAGTCTCTCGCATCCTAGGCGGACGCGTTACCTCTAGGTCATAACTCCATGACAGGCCCTCAGATCCAACTCATGGCCTGTCACGTCCAGCTAGCTGCCTGACAAATCACTGAGAAACCCAATGTTTCTCCCTCGTCATTGCACTTTCGTGTGAAAACTGTCTCACACCGAATAAAGTACAAGATCAGCACTCTATGTTATAGACGTATTCACAAAACTGCCCCTTCCTATCTCTGTGGCTGCCTTCACCTCTACACTCCATCTCGCTCACTACGATCGGCTTCGGATCCACTCTGTTTACGCATACCCAGATTCAAACACTCGACTGTTGGCCGCCGTTCTTTCTCTGTCGCTGGACCTTGCGATTGGAATGAACTTCCTCTTTCTCTTCGTCAAGTCTCCACACTCAGCTCTTTCAAGTCTGGCCTTAAAACCTACCTCTTCCCAAAATAGCCTCCCTTGCCTGCCCTTCCTTGTCTTTAGTTTCTACAGTTTTAGAGTTATGCATGCGTGTGAATGACTGGTGCGAAAGCGCTTTGATTTGTCTCTGTACAAGATTCAGCGCTATATGAATACCATTATAATTATTATTATTGTCATGATAGTCAATCGTGTTCGACTATGATCATCAGAACAGCGGAAGGGGTAGTTAACTGCTGTCCCGACTATCTGGGCTAGAATCTGATTATACCGGAGAGTGTCTTACGCAAGTTACATCCCCACTCTCTCGGCCAAGAGGGATTTAGGACAGTCGGAGTTGGGGAGGGTTCCCAAAGGCCAACTAACCCCCTTAATTAACGCTGCAGCACTACGAGCCAGTGCAATTTTGCCTCCTAGTTTGAGAGTCATAGTCCTTCACAAAAGACTAAGCTGTAATTGAGTTCCCATTGTAATTGTGAAACCATTGATAATACAGCTCTCACTTTGCACTTTCAGTCTTCGACAAATGACCAGTCTTGACCTGACCACAGAATTCCTACCGACTGGCGTTTGATGATGCCGCAGGGAAAGACTGGTTAACCCTTTCACCACCAGTCAATTTAGAGTACAAAATTCCCTTGTGGTATAAACACAGAAAAGACAGTGGCTAAGAATAGCTGGGGATTCCCACTGCGATGTATAGAAAATATGGCCTATTCTACCACCGAACATTAAGAGCAGTAGTTTCATGGATAACAGACCAATGAATGGTCACCTTTCAGTGACATGGGTCCTATACCACGCCTGTGCATAAATGCGAGCTTGGCGGTCAACTTACACAGGAACTATTCATACAAGTTAATGTGTTCAAGTTTTCGAATCAGTATAAAGTATTTACATTTGTCAAACTGATATTAACTGTCAAAAAGATATATAACGATGAAAAAATGGGGGAGAACGAAGAGAGAGAGAGGGAGAGAGAGAGAGAGAGAGAGAGAGAGAGAGAGAGAGAGAGAGAGAGAGAGAGAGAGAGAGAGAGGATTTGGACAAAATTACTGGTACGAGTTTGTATTACTAGAGGCCTAGATGATGGCCTAGAGGTAACGCGTCCGCCTAGGAAGCGAGAGAATCTGAGCGCGCTGGTTCGAATCAGGGCACAGCCCCCGAAATTTTCTCCCCCTCCACTAGACCTTGAGTGGTGGTCTGGACGCTAGTCATTCGGATGAGACGATAAACCGAGGTCCCGTGTGCAGCATGCACTTAGCGCACGTAAAAGAACCCACGGCAACAAAAGGGTTGTTCCTGGCAAAATTCTGTAGAAAAATCCACTTCGATAGGAAAAACAAATAAAACTGCACGCAGGAAAAAATGCAAAAAAATGGGTGGCGCTGTGGTATGGCGACGCGCTCTCCCTGGGGAGAGCAGCCCGAATTTCACACAGAGAAATCTGTTGTGATAAAAAGAAATGCAAATACAAATACAAATACAAATACTAAAAGCAAGTTTCCAAACAAACCGTTTTGAACACTAAAATATTTCCCCAAAAGACACAGTTTGAATCGATAAATCACATTGACACGCCGATGCGCAACAGAGGACTAAGGTTGGGCTGAAGAAGTGATCTTTGCGGCGCTAAGTTTGCTCGGCGAAAGAATCTTCCTAATATTTTGCTTGACATAAGAACTTTCTTTCTAAGTCTGCGCAGATTCCACGGGCTTCGAAAACTTCTTATATATTATATATATTCAAGACTGGCATAGCCTTTTAATCCTGAATATGCTACACATAATATACAGACGATACAGAACACATGGTAGCCTCGTTGGTTATGCGACTCGAAATGAAAGAATAATGAGAAAAGGGGAGTAAAGGAAAGATAGATAGATATATATTGCTGTGTTTAGATCAAGGATAGATGGATAGATACATAGATATCGCTGTGTTTAGATCAAAGATAGATAGATAGATAGATTAATCGATAGATAGACATCGCTGTGTTTAGATCAAGGATAGGTAGATAGACAGACAGATCGATCGATCAATAGATAGATAGACATATATTGCTGTGTTTAGATCAAGAATAGATAGATATTGCTGTCTTTTGGATCAAGGATAGATAGATAGATAGATAGATAGATAGATAGATAGATAGATAGATAAATAAATATCGCTGTGTTTAGATCAAACAATATTTGTTTTTGTTTCTTTCGTTTGTTTGTTTGTTTTGCTTGTTGTGTATTTTTTATTGGAAAACTCTTCACGCAATGCAAACACAGCGCTACGTATACAGAGATGGCTTGTTGCGTCAGCTCGGGCGGTGCTGTTGCTAATGAATGACAGGAAGGCAGTGCCTGAGCACCGTGACTCCTGGCGGCAGACCACTTACAGGGGGTCACACGGACAGACGAAAGGAGAAACCAGGAGGGAGCGGATAAAAAAAGAGAAGCAGAGAATCCTCCTCCTCCTCCTCCTCCTCCTTCCTTATCCCCCGTACGTTCCTCTGGTTCATCTGCTCAAAGTGCAACAGCGCTCGTGGTGGTTCCCTAAATACGACTGTACAGCCATACCTAGACACTGAATACCCCCCCCCCCCCCCCCCGTGCCCCCCCTCCTCCCCCCCCCCAAAAAAAAGAGAGAAAAAAAAGAGAAAGAGAAGATCGACTGGATTAGGTGGCATGGTGCATCAGGCTGATGACTGAGACATATTAATGATGATAACGGCGATAATACCAAAAGCCAAAAACTGAGATGTACCAATAATGGTAATGGCGACATTACCAACATTTGAGATATACCAGTAATCATAATGGCGACATTACAAACATCTGAGATATACCAATGACTATAATGGAGACATTATCGATAACTACGGTATGCCAGTGATGATAATAGCGACATTACCTACATCTGAGATACACCAATGACTATAATGGAGACATTATCGGGAACTACGGTATGCCAGTGATGATAATAGCGACATTACCTACATCTGAGATACACCAATGACTATAATGGAGACATTATCGGGAACTACGGTATGCCAGTGATGATAATAGCGACATTACCTACATCTGAGATACACCAATGACTATAATGGAGACATTATCGGTAACTACGGTATGCCAGTGATGATAATAGCGACATTACCAACATCTGAGATACACCAATGACTATAATGGAGACATTATCGGTAACTACAGTATGCCAGTGATGATAATAGCGACATTACCAACATCTGAGATATACCAATGATGATAATGGCGACATTACGTACATCTGAGATATACCAATGATGATAATGGCGACATTACATACATCTGAAATATACCAATAATGATAATGGCGACATTACGTACATCTGAGATATACCAATGATGATAATGGCGACATTACATACATCTGAAATGTACCAATAATGATAATGGCGACATTACGTACATCTGAGATATACCAATGATGATAATGGCGACATTACATACATCTGAAATGTACCAATAATGATAATGGCGACAATTATAAAAAAAAACTGAAATATACCAATGATGATAATGGCTATATTTTGCCAATATCTGAAATATTACCAATCATGATAATGGCGACGTTACCAACATCTGAGATACACCAACGATGATAATGGCGACATTACCAACATCTGAGATACTCCAGTGGTGATAAATACGACATCACCAACATCTGAGATATACCTATAATGATAATTGCGTCATTACCAAAGACAGGAAGGAAGAAAGATCAGACAGAATGTTGTCAACGTTTCATTGCGTATACATTTTGACCTCTTCCGTGGAGAATTCGTCAATATTTGTATTGTAAAGTTTCCACGGTCATAATTATTACAACTAAACCGTTGAACATAATGTGAGTTAAACGAGGCGAGGCACATCTTAGAACAGTGGTGGATAAATCGTCAGATTAGATTGTGGGTTTGGGATTGCAGAAGGTCAGATGACATGTTTTCTAACTTAGCAGAGTGGTAGTGTGCAATGCGTGTGTGTGTGTGTGTGTGTGTGTGTGTGTGTGTGAGAGAGAGAGAGAGAGAGAGAGAGAGAGAGAGAGAGAGAGAGAATGAATGAATGAATGAATGAATCTTTATTTTCCAACGGTGAGTTTCAGTTTCAGTAGCTCAAGGAGGCGTCACTGCGTTCGGACAAATCCATATACGCTACACCACATCTGCCAAGCAGATGCCTGACCAGCAGCGTAACCCAACGCGCTTAGTCAGGCCTTGAGAAACGGTGAAGATATTAGCACTTTGGCCGACTTACACATCTGCCGTTGTTCTAAGAGACACACAAACATGTACGCATATAAATGTAGTTATACCTAATACTTAATACATGTATAATGTACGAGTATAACACAGCGTCAAACTGAGAGACACAACATCATCGCTCACATCTGTACGGAACGGAAGCGAGTAACACACACACGCACACACACACTAACACACACACACACACACACACACACACACACACCAAGGGAGAGAGAGACAGAAAGAAAGAACGAAGGAATGCCATCGACAACACAAAGCCTTGAATCCACCCACCACTCGCTGTGAAAACGTGTCACGGCAAAAAACGGCAAGACCCGTGCAGAGGGCCAACGATGAAGTCATTGCTGCTGCGTTTCGCTCCACTGCATCTAATCATACCCTTTCCCAACCCATTCTGCTATCCAAACAGCTCCATTTCTTCCTTTCTCCTCCCTACACACCTTTTTTTTCTCTCTCTCTCCTCCTCCCCCTTCTGTCACGTGTCGTCTGGCACCCTGGCTGCCTAACGACTGGTGATGCAAATAAGTAGGCGTACTGTGTTCGGCTGAGTTCTGATTCTGACCCCCTTCTATTATTACAGTGAAATTGCGTCTGGGGGTCTTGGGAACAAGATGGTAGTCTGAATGATGTCAGAAAGACTGGTGATATCAATATATATATATATATATCCCAACGGAGGCAGTTTTACTATGGTGGTATTGACATGGTTAACAAGAGAGGAAGTTGGAATTAATTACGAAAGAATAAACGCTTCCATCACATAGAAAATAAATATATAAGTGATTGGTGTTTGGGACGGTAGTTTGGGAAGTGGTTTTGATTGATTGAATGAGTTCATGATTGTTTTGCTATGATGGCTACTTATTAAATGTGAAGGAATGTTTTGAAATGTTATGATAAGGAACTGCAGTTTCATTGCCAGCCCTGATGCTCTCCAAAATGAGAAACTAAATGAAACAATTAATGATAAAAAAAAACAAGTACAAATATTTTTACACACTTACCCTCCCTCACTCCCTCACACACACACACACACACACACACACACACACACACACACACACACACACACACACACACACAGTGAAATTGCGTCTGGGGTCTTGGGAACACGATGGTAGTCTACTTCTTATAAACCTTACGGTTTCATGACAATAAAATCTATTCTATTCTATTCTATTCACACACACACACACACACACACACACACACACACACACACACACACACACACACACACACACACACACACACACACACACACACACACACACACACACACACACACACACACACACACACACACACACTTTATGACACGCAGAGGTATATTTATTGTGGGGAGGAAAGTTGACGATTTGGAAACATCCCAGACAATCGTTTTAGCAATGTGAAAAGAAAACATAGGTCCACTCAGAAGCGTCGCACCCCCACCCCCGCTCTCTCTCTCTCTGGTTTAAATAATCTTTAATTATTCAACAATACACATGATTACAATGCAATGAATGACAAAAGAGCATCAACAAGCTTAAAGCTTATACTGTGCTCACAACGTTGCACTTCAATTTTATCATGACGGCTGATGAACCATATTATGACTTGTATCAAATAACATTCATAAACAGTAAGTAATGAAATAATGAAATAAAACAAATAAACAAACAGTACATAATATAGTAAAATAATGCTAATATCAATATTAACATGAGATTAAATTTATTATCACCAGAGTAATTGGCCTAATAGAAGAAAAACACGAAGAAGAAGAAGAAAATTTAGAAGAATGTTTTCCTTCATCATTTATTACCTGTACCTCTCTCTTTCTCTCTCTCTCTCTTTCTGTCCCTCCTCCCTCTATTTCTGTTTAGTCTCCTTCTGTCTCCTTTGTCTGTTCGTCTGTCTGTAGGTCTCTGTTTTTGTCCATCTCTCTCTCTCTCTCTCTCTCTCTCTCTCTCTCTCTCTCTCCCAAACGCAAATGAAATTTGAAATTATGGTGCTTAGAGCCTCGCCGACCACTGAGGCCATCTCAAGGCTATCGCCATGTTAATACCTACTACAAAAGTAAAAAAAAACCCAATAAAAACAGGTCACCACTTTAAGTTTTCCACTCAAAGTTTAAAAAAACCTTCCATGGTTTAAAACCTTCAAATCTGATTAAAACTGTTCACTTCTTTCAAGCAGTCCATCAGCGCCCACGGAAGGGACATCACGAAACAAGGTCTTCAAAGAAACGTCATGCAGATCCCAACAGTCAAGGAGCACGTGTTTCACGGTGAGAGGCTCATCACAGGGAATACATCGAGGGGCCTCTTCCCCTTTCAACAAGTAAGAATGAGTAAAAAAAAAAGCAAAGCCACCGTCCTGCTGAAAGCTGTTCTTTTTATGATCGTCAGTCCGCAGGAAGTAGAGCGAAACGCGCCATCAACTCAGTCAGTCTCAAGTCAGTGTCAGCTGGTAAATCAAGATCAATGATGAAAGGTCTCCTTAGTTTGTTGACCCGTCCCCCTTCCCTCTCCCACCCACCATCCCCCTCGTAAACTATCAGCTTCTCAAGGTCCTAACCTCAGCTCTGATAAGAACGCTTCTAGACAACCTGATGAATAACTCAGGAAGTTTTTAAAGTAATGCAGCAACATTTGCTAAGACAATGCAAGCTATATTTTCTAAGACTGTGCCACGAAACAGTCTGGCCAAACTGTTTTGTGATTTACTGGTTTAAGTGAACTATGAAGAAAAAGCTACACATATTTCGTCCATTTTGGGAAGAAACGTATCTGTTTTCCCAACACACACACACACGCACACACACACACACACACACACACACACGCGCGCGCGCGCACACACACAACCTGTCCCTCTACCCCCTTACCACTACACTGACCAGCCTGTCTGACAGAAGTTGTTCAATGGAGACAGCAACAGATTTCGTGTCAGCAAATCACCAGAACACAAAGAGCTGACCACCGAGTTCGAAAATCAGGCGGCGATTCAAGTCACGGTGGCTGGCAGATGATTAGTGAAAGGTCTCTTCCCTGGTGTCCGGGTCTCTGGTCTCTGTCTGTCTGTCTTGACCCTTCATTATGTGGTGACACTGACCACAGTGTGGAAGCTGACACAGTGTCTGGAATGACCACCACCACCCAACAAGCACCTTCATTTTCTCTCTGTACTGGATCCCTGTTTTTCTGTCTCTCTGTCTCTCTCTCTCTCTGCCTCCCCCCTCTCTCTGTGTCTCTGTCTCTGTGTTTCCCTGTCTTTATCTCTGTGTCTGTATTTCTCTGTAATTGTCTCTCCGTGTCTGTCTGTCTGTCTCTCTAACTCTGCCTCTGTCTCTGCCCCCCCCGCCACCCCCACCTTACACCCCCATCTCTCTCTCTCTCTCTATCTCTCTGTATCTCTCTCTCATTATCTGTCTGTGTGTGTCTCTGTGTTTCCCTGCCTCTATCTCTCTGTCTCTCTCTTGCTCACTTTGTCTCTGCCGCCCACCACACTGTACACCCTCGTCTCTCTCTCTCTCTCTCTCTCTCTCTTTCACTCTCTCTCTCTCTGCGTGTGAGTGCATGCACACAAGAACATAATGCCACAAGTTTCTGACTAATATTTGGGGATATTTTTTGTTCACATTCGTAGTCAATACATAGAACTTTGAAGAGTTCATCATTCGTATCTATAGCTGTTGGCTTATCGATAATTATGCCAAGCATGCATGCTCGGAAAAAGAGAAAAAAGAAAGAAAGAAAGAAAGAAAGAAAGAAAGGAGAAACCCATCAAGAAAGGGCGCGTTAAAAAGCACAGTAACCCCACCATCCCCTTTCCTTCCTCCTCCCTCCTCCCCCTCCCACATCCGTCCTGCTTCATCTGCACAGAGTGCAAAACGAGAGTACCGCCGTTCCCGCGGCGGTCAGATTGCACAGCCATGCCTGATGGCTGGCCATTCAGAAATCTGACTCCATGGCATGGGGGGCCATCAGACACAGGGTCTCCTCCCCTGAGACAGAGCTGTGTCCGTGTTGATGATGATGACACTGTCAACAAACCTAGGACAACAGCTTAGTGCAGCGGTCACCCGGTGCATGGAAAGGAGAGAAGAAGTTACATGTTTTTGAGTCATCCAAGGTCCACACGATTCCCCTTGTCTCCTTCCCAGACATGTTTTCGTACTCTACAGAGTGGCGTGTGCGCGCGCACTCACGCACGCACATACACGCACTCACACACGCAGACGCACACACACACACACACGTACGCACACACACAGACACATAAAGAGAGAAAGACAGAGAGACAGAGAGAGTGTGACTGACTGACATACAGATGGACAGACACGTTCCGCTCCACCGCTTCTGATCACTTCCCTCCCTTCATCCTGTCCCCAGTCTGATATCTAAACAGCTCCTTCCATTTTCCTCCTCCTCTTCCTCTTCCTCCTCTTCCTGCCCCTCCTCAGACATGCCGTCTGTCTACGACTCTCGTTGTTGTCCGACATTGATCATGCAAGTGAATAGGCCCAGTATATTTCTCTCCAAGTTCTTTTCAGACCTGTCCCCATTTATTACAGTGAAATTGCCCCCGTCTGGGTCACCCCAAACAGGATGTCTGCTTTGTTGACGTCGAGTCTGAAAGACCGGTGTGGTGATATTGCATTCCGAAACTGAGCAAGCTCTCTCTTGTGGGTACTGCATGATTAACAAGATAGAAAATAGAATAAGTTACGCACGAACAGTTCAACTTCAAAATTGTTTTTAAAAGATGTGCAGAAGCATGAAGGTGGTTGATGTATTGGTTGAGGTTTGGTTCCTGACAATGCATCACTTTTGATCATATGAGTTGAAGGTTTTACTTAGTGCAGCGGTCACCCTGTGCATGGAAAGGAGAGAGAGGTGACTGGTTTTGCAAAGTCATCGAAGATCCACGCGACTCCCTCCCAGACATGTTTTCGTACTCTACAGAGTGGCGCGCACGGGCACACACACACACATGCGCGCGCGCGCGCACACACGCACGCACGCACACTCAGAGGAGATATTTTGAGAGGGATGGATATATATATATATATATATATATATATATATACTTTCTTTTGTACGTGTATATATATATATATATATATATATATATATATATAATATATATATATATATATATATATATATATATATAGAGAGAGAGAGAGAGAGAGAGAGAGGTAGAGAGACTAACTAACATACAGACACACAGACACACACACAGACGCACATACTGACAGACAGACTTAACAGAGAATATGAGAGAGAGAGAGAGAGAGAGAGAGAGAGAGAAGGAGAAAGAGAGAGAGGCAGAGAGCGAGAGAGGCAGACAGAGACAGAGACAGGCAACAGACACACCCATGTACAAAAATAATGAACGGCAACGCACTTTTATACTGCATCATACATCAAGCATCCCATTAAGAGGCTTAATTAAAACTGAAACCAGACGCGAACTGTGATGTAAGCGACCGACGTCCAGACGAGTTAGACACGAACTGATTTCACCCAGATAGCCAGCACGCACACTCAAACCATGATTCTGAGCTGGCGCCCTCTCGTCGGGGGGGTAGAATCCCGTCAAGCCAGTCAACAGATCATCGGTGAAAGGTTTCTCCCTCGTGTCTGGATCTCTGCCTGTATGCCTTGACCCTTCATTACGTAGAGACGCTGACCGTAGTGTAGCGGGCTGTTTGGAGTGACCAAAGCCATCACCTTCATTTTCCACCGTGTATTGATCCGGGATAGATCCCCTGTGAGTGTGTGTCCTGTAAAGATGCTTCCTGATGGTATCTATGGGACTCAGTTTCAGTTTCAGTAGCTCAAGGAGGCGTCACTGCACTGCGTTCGGACAAATCCATATACGCTACACCCAATCTGCCAAGCAGATGCCTGACCAGCAGCGTAACCCAACGCGCTTAGTAAGGCCTTGAGAGAAAAAGAAAAAGAAAAAAAAGGGTAAATAAATAATAGATAAATACATAAAAAAAAGAACTACTACTACTAATAATAATATGTATAAGGCGCAAAAACTTGATGAAGTCAACTATAAGCGTACATAAATAAATAAATGAATAAACAATAATTAAAAAGAAAAAAAGAAAAAAAAAGGGACTCATTATGGTTTAATGAAAGTACCGTCTGTTCCTATTCATGTGGCAGCAGACACCCCCTTAGCATCCCCCATTCTGTCGTCTCTTTTTCTTTTGCTTTTCTTGACATAAGACCACCATTGGCACTTTCGGAACGGGAATCAAATTTCAGCATTCTAAAACAACGGGAAAAGGGGTACATGGTTGGAACAACTGTTCAAAGGTGATGACATGTTGCTTGATTCATTTTCAGGAAATATTGTGGGAATGATAGTAATGATGAAAAAAAAGTTCCTTCGCCCCTAACTTGCATTTTATTCTCTATGGGCTGACTCGGGAATATTTCCGTTTACTAACTCGGTCGTTTCACAACACCAAGTGCTTGAGGAGACTACTACACATCTCCTACAAGGAGCACAAGACCAATGACTATGTGCGGAACCTGGTCAGCAACCTTGTTGGGCCCCAAGAACCACTGCTGGCGACTGTCAAACGACGGAAGATGGCATGGTTTGGTGACATCATACGACATAAAACCCTCTCCAAAACCATCCTGCAAGGGACTGTAGAGGGAGGGCGCAGACGGGGGCGGCAGAGAAAGAGCTGGTCCGACAACGTCAAGGAATGGACCAAAATGACGATGCCAGATCTCCTCACGACAGCTGCCATCAGAACGGCGTGGCGAGCTATGACATCTTCCTCATGTCTCCCCAACGACCCCAGCGGTCAAGGGAATGAGTGAGTGAGTGAGTGAGTGAGTGAGTGGACAGCCTTACCGATAGCCTTAATCAAGCCTTGTTGGTTTTTTTTTTAACATAAATCGGATCCTGTAATGTATTCATTTTTATTAAACCATTCATCGACAGATGGTAGAAAAACAACAATATTGCCCACATATCCGCAGAGAGTGAGTGAGAGACAGTGAGTAAGGGGGACAAACATAGAGAAAAAGACTAAGAACGAGAGAGAGAGAGAGAGAGAGAGAGAGAGAGAGAGAGAGAGAGAGAGAGAGAGAGAGAGAGAGAGAGAACACACTTTCAGACTGACCAACCGACCAACAGAGAACTAGACAGACAGCAAGACAGGCATCCAAATTAGAAAAAAAAAGCTAAATGATCGTATTCACAGACACATACACATGAACGAACGAACGAACGAACGAACACACGCACACAAGCACACACACACACGACACACACACACACACACACACACACACACACACACACACACACACACTTACGCACACACACACACACACACAACACACACGCACACACACACACACACACACTACCCTACTGAGCATTGTTCCACATGCTTAACTCACTCAGTACGGCCAGTCCTCTCTTCTCCTCTACACAGACCCCTCGGATGTCCAGTGGGTGTCTGAATGACCCAACCTTTAGCTTCCGTCGTCAGAATTGTGGTATTCTTTGTCAACATTCACCTCTTCAGTATAAGAGCGTTCCGCTTGCAATATTTTGATGGTGGTAACTGGGATGAAACGCTGTTAACGTCGTCTCTTTCGCCATTCGTATGGAGAGAGTTAACAGCCAGCGCACGTCATTGACAGACAAGCCGAGCAAAACGTGTCAGACAATGACCCACGGAGCAAATCATGGTCAGGCATTGACCCATGGCCAATTACAGTCAAACTCCAAACAAACTGATAAGAAAATCAGTATTGACTCAAGCTCGTTCAAATGCTAATTTCTTCTTTTTTGTGGAATTATCAACATGGGAGCGTCCTAATTTCCTAATTTCAGACGACTGGAGAATCTATGTAGATTATAATTACACTCGTTGTTGATTATAGACTCAGAGTATTAGCATGTCAAAACAAGTTTAGCACTTCAGAAACAATCAAAGAAAAGGTAAGGAAAAACAAGAAGGGGAAGAAGACGAGAGAGAGAGAGAGAGAGAGAGAGAGAGAGAGAGAGAGAGACAGACAGACAGACAGACAGACAGACAGACAGACAGAAAGAAAGAAAGGCAGATAAATAGATAGATAGATTGATAGATAGAAAGAGAGAGAGGAAGAGGAGGGGGGAAGAAAATTTATTTAATCAGGGAATTGAGATCAGCAATTAATATGTTTTTTGTTTTTTTTATCCATCTATGGAGAGATAGATAGATAGAGAGAGAGAAAGAGAGAGAGAGAGAGAGGGAGAGAGAGAGAGAGAGAAAGAGAGAGAAAGAGGGAGAGAGAAAGAGAGAGACAGGAAGAGAGAGAACACTGAACGCTCAACGACTTAAATGACTCAGGCCAAAAGCCCCTGTTATGACAATATCAAGAATATACACATGAGAAAAAATAATTAATATATGAATAAACAAAATCAGATCACAAAGAGAGAGAGAGAGAGAGAGAGAGAGAGAGAGAGAGAGAGAGAGAGAGAGAGAGAGAGAGAGACGCTTTGACGCTTTGACACTTTAATGTCAATGGCCATGAGGTCCTTATGACATGGTTGAATACATCAACATACGTTCATTTTATAACAAACCCTTATAGTAAACGATTGAAACGGTGAAAGCAAATAATGAAACAAAATAAAGTTCCTCCTTTGAAGAAAAAAAATATGATAGTAACCAGAAGGCTACCCACCCAACACAGAATAACTCCGTTCTTTCATCTATCAATGCACCATGCAACATATTCCAACAGTGGCTAAAGAATAAAAAAAAATTGTCAAACCTATCTGACCACGCATTCAGAAAGAGAATGGAGAGAGAGAGAGAGAGAGAGAGAGAGAGAGAGAGAGAGAGAGAGAGAGATGGTTTATTCAATTAAGGCCATAGCCCCATATGAATAGGGGGTAATAAGAGTTTTATATGTGTCATTGCAATTGGTAATATAAACGATACAACGTCATTCACAACAAACTATCAGTGAATCTAAGAAATGAGTGTCTCTGTTAATTACAGTGCTTTATAAAGATACATAGCAAAACTACGTATTATGTTTTCATCGCTAGATGCCATTAATAAACATAACCGAAACAAGCATGGATTTATATAATATTTTTGGGGGGAATAAATTGGATTCGTAAGTCAGTCAACACAGGGCATTTTAAAACAAAGTGAACTTCAACCTCTCTTGATTCTTTGCACAATGGGCACAATTGTTCAGAATGACATGTTGCTTTGTAACGATATCTCTGTGTGTTTACTTCAGAGAGAATGGAGAGAGAGAGAGAGAGAGAGAGAGAGAGAGAGAGAGAGAGAGAGAGAGAGAGAGAGAGAGAGAGAGAGAGATGAAGGTGAGAATGACGACACCGATCTGACCAATGCCGACACGGGACTTGGTGACCAAGGAGACAACAGAAGCCAAAAAGCTTGACTCTGCATAGACCGTGCAGAGGGTGGATGGGGGTTGTGGGTGGATGGGCTGGGGGAGGCGGGGGGGCGGGGGGGGGGGCATCCAAAACAGACAGATGAGAAGAAAAACCAGCAGGCTACGAATAAAAGAGAGGGCTAAAAGGCACACCACCATCTTCCTCCTCTTCCTCTTCTTCTTCTTCTTCTTCCTTCTCCTCTTCCTGCATCAACCGTTATAAATTGCAAGCAGGAATGTGCTTCCATTATCGGATTGCAGCGCCACACAGGACGCCGTATTTTCACAACACGCTGTAAAACAATACATCCCAACCCAACAATATATATATCTATAGAGAGAGATATCGCCTTCGCTGTAACGTAGAATCAAGAACACCCCACTCCCCGATCCATCTCCAGAACTTTTATTAACCGTACAAATATATCATGGCGAGAAATAAGGTGCAAGGGAAGAGAGACGAGAGAGGAGATCCAATACGTTATGGAAACAAAAAATATAACAAGCAAAAACAACTACTGTCACCCAGAATAATATGCCTTCTACTTAGGAATGACAGTGGCAATTATCATTTGAAGAGAAACAGAGGGGTGGAAAAGACGACAAAAACTGACAGCCCTGTTATTTTGTTTCCTGAAACAGATACGAAAGCATTCCTCTCAGAGGGAACGTTGGTCAACAAGAGACGAGTGGGTAGCGAGGGGCTTGCATTTTTTTTTTTAAATTGTTTTATTTTGATAGTTTTGTTATAGTCAACGTTTTCCTTGTCACGTAATCAGTTTTGTCAAAATTAATATCACTCACGTGGATAAACGTTCAGCCGAGTAGCACAGATAAATCGAAATCGAAAACGAAATCGGAACATTTTTATTGAGGGAAAAAAAGGAATAGGCACTTATCGGCCTGTTTTCATCTTACCCTCGTAAAGAAAACGTATAAACTAATCAAGGAAATACAAAGAAGACTGGAGAAAAAAAAAAATGGGGGGAAAAATACATATCCATCGAATGGCAAGAACAAATACAAATGAATGGATTGAAAATACACAATTTTCCACAAAACAACATAGTATGCATTTGCGTGAAGGAAAGAGGGGAGGAAGAAGGTAAGGAAGAAAGAGATACGAAGAAGGAGAGAGAGGAAAAACTGTTGAGAAAGAAAGACAGAGAGAGAGAGAGAGAGGGGAGGGGGGGGGGGGAAGAGAGGGGGGAGGGAGGGAAGGAGGAAGGGAGGAAAGGAGATAGACAAATAGACAAAGATACTGAGAATACATCATTTGTTTTTCAGTCTCAGTAATTTCAAGGATTCGTAGAACTTAGCTCTGACATTAGATGTTTATGATAATTATAGTCTTTTGAAGATACTGAGAGTGGAGTTTATATTAAGTGTAGATGAAATAGAATTCCATAAATATCCACCAGAGTATGTGAGACTTGTTTTATGAAGTTCAATTCTTGGCCGAGGCAAGGTCATTTTATGTGTGTGACGGTGACTATTTACTGGAAAATTACTTATGAGAGAGGGTGGGGCATAACCTGATAATATTTTGAACATAAATATGGCTTTATTACATCTAAGTTTAATTTTCATTGGCAATATATCAAGTTCTATGTAATCAGAAACAGATAAAGAGGAAGATTTTAGAATAACTAATTTAAAGAGAGAGAGAGAGAGAGAGAGAGAGAGAGAGAGAGAGAGAGAGAGAGAGACAGACAGACAGACAGACAGACAGACAGACAGAATCACACACACACACGGGGACACACACACACACACACACACACACACACACACACACACACACACACACACACACACACACACACTACCACACACAGGAACACATACAAACACACACACACACACACAACACACATAGGGACACACACACACAGACACACACACCACGCACGCCTACATATACACAACACACATATGAACCAAAAGCTCTGACGAAGCGGTTTGGTTTAATGCAGCTAACTTACCCCCCCCCCCACCCCCCCCCCTCCTACCCACACCTTCACGTCACCCCCACCCTCTAACTCCCCCCCCTCCCCACAAACCCTCCCCCCTCAGCCCCCCACCCCGCACCCCTCTCATCTCCCCAACGGCTCCCATATCGGCAAGGCTCAGAGCTAGAACGTGCCGGCCACTAAATAGCCCGGTCAACGTCAGGCAACAAATCAAGGGAAGCTGGCCAGCAGATCAATGATGAAAGGCCCCCGGCCCCCCTCCCCCGACGAACCCCCCCCCCCCCACACCCGAGGGGACGTCCATCCCGCTGCTTCTTCTGCCCAGTCTGGACGGCATCAATATCTGAGGGGGTCATGACAACACAGTATTTAGAATGAATGACTGGGGAGGGGGGAGGGGGTGCGGGAGGGGGTGCGGGAGGGGGTGGGGGGTGGGGTGGGGGGGGGCGGTGGGGGGTCCGTGGCACACAAACCTTCCCTACACCGTTCTCGTGTGTTTCGTTTTGGAAACTGCTCTTCTCATCCTGTATGGATATATATTTTTTTCCAACAGAGATTGTTTGTGTGCCTGGTTCTCTCTCTCTCTCTCTCTCTCTCTCTCTGTCTCTCTGTGTGTGTGTGTGTGTGTGTGTGTGTGTGTGTGTGTGTGTGTGTTATTATTATTTTTTTTTTAAGACTATTCATAAACTTGATGTTCATCTATTCACAGGATGGCGCGTCCCTCACAAAGTTTGTTTCAAATTGTGCTTTTTTTCCCCCTTTCATTTGTTTTTGTGTGTGGTATTTTCTTTGGAAACAAAATGGATAGCAGAAATGATGGATGAAAATAGAAGGCAACTTCATTCGTTCGTGGGGGAGGGGTGGGGGTGGGGGAAGGTGGGGGGGGGAGGGAACTTGGCAGGGTTACTTTCAATACACAATTCAACCCCAAGAAAATAATATAAAGACCCTAGAATTGTTTTAATGCCTCTCTTGAGCATTTCAGTTTCAATCAGCAGAGAATGCTAAAAATATCACTGGGTGTCATTTCTTGATATCAGTGCACACACATTAACAGTAGAAGAACAAAATACACTCGTTGACAGCAGCAACAACAACAACAACAACAACAACAAAGAAAAAAAAGGGGCAAAAAAAGGGAAAGAGGGAAACGAAACATATGGATGACGCTACGCTATCCCCGAGGAGAGTAGCCAAAATTTTACACAGAAAAATCTGTTCTGACAAAACGTAATACAATACAATACAATACAATACTGCCTCCATAAATTGCAATACAGTCTAATTCATTTTATTGTACCTGTCAGAATTTTTTTTTACGGTATGATGATGATACTATATTATGTACGTGCAGATTGTATTTAGTGATACTCTGTGTGTGTGGTGGTGGGGGTGGGGGTGGAGGTGGGGGGGCATGGGGGAGGGAGCGGGGGTGGGGTGGGGGGGGGGGTGAGGGGTGTGTGGAGCGTGTATTTGTGGAGCAGGAGGGATTTTGTTTAAAAGATCCCGTCATACATACTGGTGATTCACCGCCTAATATGCTTGATACAATTCTTTCAGTCACAGGCTTTGGTTCATGTCAAAACAACACAATGGAATTGCTCACTTCAAACTGGTTCAGGGAGCAATGGTCAGGGTTAGTCATTGTTCTATTGGCAGGAAACTGGCTGCGGGCCGTGAAGCTAGCTTCGTTACAGTGTGAAAAACGGTCCTTTTAACATGACCCCTGAAAGTCGACTAAAGTCACCCGTGGCTGTGATAGAGTTAAGTATCGATTTTCATATTCGATTGCTATCGTTTAAAAGTTAGGAGAGGAAGGTGGAGGGGTTCTGAATGGTAATTTGTGGGGGATCCAGGGGTAGAAAAACGTGTGTCTGTGAGCGTGTGTGTGTGTTTCCTTTTTTTTTGAAAATTATATAATTATTCTTTTTTTAAAATAATACATATAAACGATGTATTCTTTTTAAAATATTTTATGAGAGTGTGTAAGACTGAAGCCATGAGAAGAATACGTGACTGTCAGAAATGTAGTATTTTGTTTTGACATTTCAAAAAATGACGTAATGTATGTGATCTTTGAATCACAAAAAAAGAAGAGAATTTTTAGTCCTTCTGGTCACGTTTAAAACGTGTAATTTGGACACGTCGCCAAATTAACACGAGTGTACCCTTACTACTTCAAATTCTTTAGAAATGTACACTCAGTATTACTGAGACACCGTCTCACATACGCTCAGACACACGCGCACGCACACACACACACACACACACACACACACACACACACACACACACACACACGCACACACACACACAAGCACAAGTTGCCCACCTACCCACAGCCATATCCACTCATCCTGTCACATACACACACAAGCACACACACACACACACACACACACACACACACACACACGCATACACACACACACACACACACTCACCACACACTCCACACACACACACACACACAGACACAGACACACACACACACGTAGACAGAGAGACAGACAGACACACACACATATATACACACACAGACAGACACACACACACGCACGTACACACACAAACACACAGCACCCCATTACACACACACACACACACACACGCACGCACACACACACATACGCACACACACACAAACAGATACATACACACACACACACACACACACACACACACACACACACACACACACGCACGCACATACAAATACACACACGTAGACAGACAGACAGACAGACAGACAGACACACACACACACACACACACACACACACACACACACACATCTCCCCGTACACACATACACAGAAAGTCAGGGGGAAATCCCCCCCCCCCACCCCATTTACCCCTTCCGACCACTGGCAGTCCCAGACCAACATCAGGTGGCCAATGAAATCAGCCCATCAAACAGATCAGTCATGACACCTTGCCCTCTGGATTCGCTGACGGGTCCCGGCTGTCTCCAGTCCATCTGACAGTCCAACTTCCCCCAAGGGAGACTGGAGTGTCCGTGGCATCATATACTGTCTGTTTTTATCTGTGCCTGTTTCTTCGTCCTGTCTCTTCCTGCTGGTCAGTTGAACGTCCTCAGAAGTGGGGGGTGGGGGTAGGGGTGTGAGGGTGTGGGAGGGGGGGGCGTATCATTTATAATAAAACAGTACCATCCACATACCCACACCCACATCCACTCATCCAGTCACCCTCACGCCCACCCCCCCCCCCTCCCACCACCGATACCCTCCCCTCCCTCCCATTACGTACACGCACGTACCACCCACATACCTACACTCACACCCATAGCCACTCATCCAGTCACACACACACACACACACACACACACACACACACACACACACACACACACACACACACACACACACACACACACACACAAACATCCCCCCTACACACCCATCCTTCCACACCCCCCCACACACACACCCACACCCACACCCAGACACAATCACACCCCCTAACAAACACATACCCACACCCACCCACCCAACCACACGCACGTACTACTCCCCCTCCCCACCACACAGAGATGTACCGACATAGCCACAGACATATCCATTCATCCCGTCACACACACACACACACACACACACACACACACACACACACACATATGCATGCAATCAGGGCCTGACCAAGCGCGTTGGGTCATGCTGCTTAGCAGATGTGGTATAGCGTATATGGATTTGTCCGAACGTAGTAAAACCTCCTTGAGAAACAGGGGGGAAAAAAAAAGAGTTGAAACTGAAACTGGTCACGTCAGTCCACTCGTTGTATATAACAAACCCCTCCCCATCCCTCCACAGCCTCCTACATACGTTCACTTCCTACTCCCCCTCCCCCCCCCACCCCCCCCCCCCACACACACACCCACACACACTCACACATTCACACATTCCCCCCCCCCTCCCCCTGCACCAACACCCCTCCCCCCTCCCCTCCTCCACCCGGCTTCCATCATCACCCCTCCAGCTGACACCGTTCTTCATATCCATTTCATCTTCTCATCCTTTATTCAGGAAATCGCCTTATCCTTCTTTGAGCGAGCAGCACTTCCAGCAACATCCTCGCTCCCGCCACGTCTTCTCCACCCCTGTGCTGTGACCTCTTCAAGGTCCGCTCCAGGAGCTAACCTTTCCTGTCAGCGTCCACCAAATTTCCTGTCCAACAAAGTCGATTAGTCTCCCTACCCCGCCCCCCCCCCCTTCCATACCCCCTCCCCCCCCCCCCCGCCCCCAATACCCTTCCATGCCCTCCACGGGATCGATTCAAGTCTCTTCGAAGTCTGGTTATCTGCACGTAGACTGTTGACACACTCAAGCTGACGTAAAACAAAAGGATTTCCTTTCCACACCTTCTCACACGTTGATGAATAAACATGGAATGTAGCTATAACCTTGTATCTGTGGACTGAAGAAGAAGAAGAAGAAGAAGGAGAAGAAGAAGAAAAAGAAGAAGAATGAAAAGAGGAAGAAGTAGAATAGGAAGAACTAGAATAAGGAGGGGGGAGGACCATGAAGAGGAAGGATCATGAGGAGGAGGTACAAGATTGATTGATTGATTGATTGAATCTTTAACTCTCTCCATACGAACGGCGAAAGAGACGACGTTAACAGCGTTTCACCTCAATTACCATCATCAAAATATTGCAAGCGGAACGCTCTTATACTGAAGAGGTGAATGTTGACAAAGAATACCACAGTTCTGACGATGGAAGCTAGAGGTTAGGTCATTCAGACACCTACTGGACATACGAGGGGTCTGTGTAGAGGAGAAGAGAGGACTGGCTGTACTGAGTGAGTTAATGGGTAAAGAATTAGGCACAGTAAAAGCCTTTTTTTTCTTTTTTTACAATTCTGCCCATTTAACGACACAAAATCATAAACATAAAGAACGACACTAAACATGAAAATAAAGAAATAAAATGAAATAAAATACAATAATAACGACGAATAAGAACAGTAACTAGAATAGTCTATTAAAGGTAGCAAAGCGATGAAAAGAACGATTGGTATATTACGTGCACGCACGTAGTTACACACACACACACACACACACACACACACACACACACACACACACACACACACACACACACACACACACACACACACACAATTATAAAACAAGCAAAGACGTACGTACACATTCACGCCCACACACTCAAAGACACACAAATACACACACGCACTTACTGTTCATTTGCTAGCACGATCACACATACATTCAATTTTTCATTCATCATAGCATGGCAGCTAGTGGACTGAGTACAAGAAGAAGAAGAAGAAGAAGACGAAGAAGAAGATATGAGGGAGGAGGACGAGAAACAGTAGTAGTAGTAGTAGTAGTAGTAGTAGCAGTAGTAGTAGTAGCAGTAGTAGGAGAATGAGAAGAAGTAGAAGAAGAAGAATATCTTCCAGGCTGGCCGGTGACGAAACCACACCTGAAGTAGCCATGACAGCAGCCTTGCACAAAACACACCACCACACCAAAACAAACAAACAAAAAAACACAAAACAAAACAAAAAAACAACAAAACACACACACAAAAAAACAAACACGACAACAACAAAAAACACCACTACAAACAACAACAACAACAACAACAAACCCACAAAAAATACTGGGCCATGACAAAGGTGATTACATCCGAACTGATTATATCTCAGCCAAAGAAGCAATAGGAAAATCAAATTGTGTGTTTGTTTGGGAGGTCTTGGGCATGATTGTGCGGACACTGCAGAGAAAATTGTCAATTATAGATTCACTCACTCCACAGGGCAGGGGGGCAAGTTCATCTTCCCGAGGAATTTTGTGAGGATGCAATATCAACATTCATGATAATTGAAAAAGGCAACCAGCCATTTAATTACTCGACGAAGAGAAAAGTTACGTGATTACGCTTGCGATATTGATGAAGCAGCTTCCAAAGAGCGCCCTTCATTTGCTTAGAAATGCTTGAGTTTTAAACGCTACTCACGGAAGAATTATAATTATCCCCATCCTTGTGTCTAAAGTGAGTTTGGCAAACCCAGATGGAATTTCACAATTGTGACAGATTTTTCATTCTTTCTGTTGTTGTAATAAATTCTTGGCAAAATTTCCGCAAAGGGCGACGTCAGCTTTAATTTTCATTTTACTGATAGTTTGTCGTTCATTTGTTTCGTTTTTTTTTTTTTTTTTTTTAACATCGTTATCGGCATGGCACGTGCATCGCGAACATTCTACGGGACGTGAGTAAAAACCCAGTCACATTCTCTTTGCATTATTTCTGTTTTGGAAACATAATATTACTATTGTTATATTTTTGCCATCAATTTCAAACGTTGGAAACGTACAATTAAGAAACGGTTTGAATGAATAAAAACATACCAAAGACTTTTTTTTAATAACTTTTTTCATTCATTCATTCATTCATTCATTCATTCATGTGTGTGTGTGTGTGTGTGTGTGTGTGTGTGTGTGTGTGTGTGTGTGTGTGTGTGCGCGCGTGTGTGTGTGTTTGTGTGTGTGTGTGTGTGTGTGTGTGTGTGTGTGTGTGTGTGTGTGTGTGTGTGTTTATATTACTGGGGCATAAAAATGTTTCCCCCGTAGTTTGACTGGTTGCACACAGATTCGCATTATCAGACTCATACTGAAAATAATGACAACTCGAACGTTGGTATGTGTATTTTACTCTACACTTACTCAGTTTTCCGTTTTTAAGAAGAAGAAAAAAAAACTGTTTAACTTTGTGTCATTTCTTTCCTTCTGGTTTTTTTGAATCACTTGTGTAAACAAAGTGAGTCTATGTTTTAACCCGGTGTTCGGTTGTGTGTGTGTGTGTGTGTGTGTGTGTGTGTGTGTGTGTGTGTGTGTGTGTGTGTGTGTGTGTGTCTGTCTGTCTGTCTGTCTGTGTCTGTGTGTGTGTCTGTGTGTCTGTGTGTCCGTGGTAAACTTTAACATTGACATTTTCTCTGCAAATACTTTGTCAGTTTACACCAAATTAGGCATAAAAATAGGAAAAATTCAGTTCTTTCCAGTCATCTTGTTTAAAACAATATTGCACCTATGGGATGGGCAAAAAAAAAAAAAAAAAATGAAGCCTAATTATATGCAAACTGCATTTACTGTTATATTTATATTTTTTGTATTCTCTAAACTTGGCACTTTGATCTGATATTCTGACCCACCAACAAGAGCAGTCTTTATTATCATTTTTTGTTCAAACAGGAACTTCTTTTGCTAAGCATGGAAGTTTTATTTATTTTGCAAACGTTTTGGTGCAGAAAGTAAAAAAAGGAAATTGCTAGGGGACTTAATTTACTTTAAACTGATCTTTCTCATCTTAAACATTACATTTTGAAATTATACTCAATACATAAAAAAGCTTGGATTTTTTCTTAAAGTGTATCACAAGTGAATCTTGAAGGCCTTGCCTTTCTTGTTTTGTTTGTTTCAGACATATTTTTGTTGTTGCTTTTCTTCCATCTCTTCAGAGGCACTGTGGCAGAACTGGTAAATCGTTGGATTTCTGATCCAGCAGTCAGGGTTCGATTATCCGTTCGTTTCGTTCGTTTATTTATTTATAGTCTGTTCATCTAAGATGATGATATTAGACTGAAATATAAATGATGTTATTATCATCATTTGGATTATTATCATTTGTATCATAATGATAATTGTTATTATTAATTAGAAATCGACATTTCTGTATATTCGAATGAAAAGGGGGGCGGTTGAGGTGGAGGGGAGGGGTAGGGGGGGGGGCAAGGAGGAGGGGACTAAGAAGAGAGAGAGAGAGAGAGAGAGAGAGAGAGAGAGAGAGAGAGAGAGAGAGAGAGAACAGAATGTGGAAAAGATAGAGTACAAAATCTAAAATGGAGAGGGTGTGTGTCAGTGATTGGAGAAAGAAAAAAACATAATATTGGAAGGGTGTGTGTGAGAGACGGGACGGAGGAAGCGGAATTAGGAAAAAAAAAAAAAAAAAAAAAAAAAATCAATAATCAAATATTGTATGCACTACTTCTGTAGATTATTATTTGAAAAAGAGGTTCGTGTGGGGACCTACAATAAACAACCAACTGGACTATTTAACACATAACTTTAATTACCCGTTTTGGCCTGGTGTTGTGTCCCGTGGAAAGGCGCTTTACCCCGATTTTCCTTACTCCACCCAGGTGTGCTTGTATTTGTATTTGCATTTCTTTTTATCACAACAGATTTCTCTGTGTGAAATTCGGGCTGCTCTCCCCAGGGAGAACGCGTCGCTACACTACAGCGCCACCCTTTTTTTTTTTTTGCATTTTTTCCTGCGTGCAATTTTTTTTTAAATTTGTTTTTCCTATCGAAGTGGATTTTTCTACAGAATTTTGCCAGGAACAACCTTTTTG